>NC_059434.1:85451086-85683586 GCF_021028975.2 Sphaerodactylus townsendi
TTTTGCTAGATCCCATTTTTATTTTTTTGAGGACAAAGAGGCACCCTGAGAAGACAGGCTAAGACCTGTACATCCTGCTCGGCTTTCTTACAGCATCACCCTGAACCACTGTATTCCTACACCGCGTGAAACCGGCAGGTGCGCTGGTCCCTTTGATGCTGTGGGTGCCAACTCCGGGTTGAGAAATTCCTGGAGACTGGCTCGCTTTTTAGAGTAGTTGCAGAGAAGTGTCCACCGCAGGAGGTGTTTTTAGAATATGAGCCTCATTTAAAGTTCCTCTAGGGTTTTGTTGTTCAAGACCTCTGTCTAGGAACAAGGGGGGGGGGGCTTATAAAGGAAGCGAAGGGAAGGAAGGAAGGAAGGAAGGAAGGAAGGAAGGAAGGAAGGAAGGAAGGAAGGAAGGAAGGAAGGGAAGGAAGAAGGAAGGAAGGAAGAGGAAGGAAGGAAGGAAGGAAGAAGGAAGGAAGGAAGTAAGGAAGGAAGGAAGGAAGGAGAGCAAGAAGGAAGGAAAGGAAGGAAGGAAGGAAGGAAGGGAAGGGAAGGGAAGGTCGCATACCACATCTCAAAAAAGTGATATTGAAGAGATAGAAAAAAAGTGCAGAGAAAAGGGCAACGAGGATGATTGGGGGACTGGAGCACCCTTTCCCTTATGAGTGAGAGGCTGCAGCGCTTTGGGACTCTTTTGAAAGTTTGGACAGGAGGCGTCTGAGGGGGGATATGATTGAAGTCTATAAAAATTATGCATGGGATGAGAATGTTGACAGAGAGAAATTTTTCTCTCTTTCTCACAATACTTAGAACCAGGGGCATAAGCATTGAAATGCTGGGGGAAGAATTAGGACTAATAAAAGCGAAACACTCTCTTCACTTAACGTGTGATTGGTGTTTGGGTCAATATATGCTGCCACAGGGAGGTGGTGATGGCCACTCTCACCTGGATAGCTTTAAAAAGGGGCTATGGACAGATTGATGGGGAGAAGTCGATCTATGGCTACCAATCTTGATCCTCTTTGATCTGAGATTGCAAATGCCTTAACAGGCCAGGTGCTCAGGAGCAGCAGCAGCAGCAGAAGGCCATTGCTTTCACCTCCTGCATGTGAGCTCCCAATGGCACCTGGTGGGCCACTGCGAGTAGCAGAGAGCAGGACCTAGATGGACTCTGGTCTGATCCAGCTGGCTTGTTCTTATGTTCTTATGAAGGAAGGAAGGAAGGAAGGAAGGAAGGAAGGAAGGAAGGAAGGAAGGAAGGAAGGAGGGGAGGGAAGGGAAGGGGAGGGGAGGGAAAGGAGGGGAGGGAAGGGGAGGGAAGGGGAGGGGAGGGAGGGAGGAAGGAAGGAGGGAGGGAGGGAGGGAGGGAGGGAGGAAGGGGAGGGGAGGGAGGGAGGGAGGGGGGGAGGGAGGGGGGGAGGGAGCAGGGAGCAGGGAGGGAGCAGGGAGAAAGGGAGCAGGGAGGGAGGGAGGGAGGGAGGGAGAAAGGGAGAAAGGGAGAAAGGGAGAAAGGGAGAAAGAGAGAAAGGGAGAAAGAGAGAAAGAATTTAGACTCCAAACCTGATATTTTCTTCAGGGGAACTAAACTCTGTAGTCGAGAGATCAGTTGTAATTCCAGATCTTCAGGCCCCACATGGACGTTGGCATCTCTATTTGATGCTGAAATGCTGAAAAAGATGGCCATTGGTAGCCAGTATGGGTAGCCGGCACCATTTCCATGACACATATGCGGCTCCCTGCATTGTGAGAAAGTCATGGCCTTTCGGATGCGGTAACCCTGCCTAGATGCAGTAACGCAATCAAGCTTTACTTGAAAATTGTTTCCATAACTCCCCAAGAAGCGCACACTGTAAAGCCGAAGAAGCCAAAAGCCATAAAGCCAAAGAAGGCTTTATTGAAGAAATACAAGAAACAATATCCAGAACAAGACATACAGCTCAATGGAAGTGAAATGCACAAAAATAGTAAAACTGACTGGCTATCTTACAGAGAGCCAGCGTGGTGTAGTGGTTAAGAGCAGGTGGATTCTAATCTGGAGAACTGGGTTTGATTCCCCATCCTCCACCTGAGTGGCGGAGGCTTATCTGGTGAACTAAATTAGTTTGTGCACTCCAACACATGCCAGCTGGTTAACCTTGGGCTAGTCACAGTTCTCTCAGGACTCTCTCAGCCCCACCTGTCTCACAAGGTGTCTGTTGTGGGGAGAGGAAGGGAAAGGAGCTTGTAAACCACCTTGAGTATCCTTACAGGACGGAAAGGTGGGCTATAAATATTGTTGTTGTTGTTGTTGTTGTTGTTGTTGTTCTTCTTCTTCTTCTTCTTCTTCTTCTTCTTCTTCTTCTTCTACTACTACTACTACTACTACTACTACTACTACTACTACTACTACTACTACTACTACATACTGGAGTCCTAACCCAGCAGAGCTGGTTCTTAAAGCAACGAGTTCCTGAGCATGATACAAATATCATCTTGACAGCAGGCAGGGTAGGAAGGAAAAGATTAAAATGGGATAGAGATTCTTTGGTCTAACTATATTTATAGGAAAAAAACTGACCGTATCCTCCTGATCTCCTCAACCAATCACTGGGGTGTGTCTATGGAAATTTGCAGGGCGAGAATGAATTGCCCCTCCCATAATAGATTCACCCCAGAATTCACAGCTCCAATTCCAGATCCACAGTTTCCAAGAAGATCCACCAGTGCAGGGTGGGTGTGGCTAACACCTGCAGAGAACATTTGGAGAAGGGAGGTGGGTGGGTGGGTCTAGTAGGCTTTAGTGGGAACTCTTATTTTATTATTATTTCCTATTTATTTGTAGATTTGTTTGGGTAAATTTATCCACTGTTGAAGATGGAAATGGAAAATGGAATGGTGCTAAGTTGGAATGTTTTGTAAAGGTTAACTATTTAAAATATTTACATTGCTCATTGTACTATGGATAAACGATATCATTTACAGATTGCTTTGATTATTGTATTATGTATTGCTATGTTATATGTTGACTAAGTGTGGGCCTCCCCTGAGCCTGGCTTTTGGCTGGGATAGAGAGGAATATTAATGTATTTTTATGTATTATTTTAGGCTTAATGCCACTGTAAGCCACCCTAAGCCCTTTGGGGATAGCACAAGGTGTGTGTGTGTGTGTGTGTGTGTGTGTGTGTATGCATCTCATTTGACAAGATCATATTCTGTTTTCTGGGAGACTTTAATGTGTAGTAGAGTATGCATGCTCAATTGCAGTTAATCTTTTGCAAGCAGAATTAGATGTTTCTGAAATGGCTCTGAATCAGCCTTCATAAGGACAAAATTACCAGCACTTATGGTGAATGTGCAGTCATGCCGTCTGAGTTCACTGAGGTGCATGAAATAACCACGACAGGGAAGAATGCTTCCTTGCCGACCTACAAATGCTAAAGATCAGAACTAAAAATAGAAAAGACCAACCTGTATCTGATGGAGCTTTAATTCTAGAAAGCTGACATCCCCCAAATCTTTCTGGTTGAGGAGGAGGAGGAGGAGGAGGAGGAGGAGGAGGAGGAGGAGAAGAAGAAGAAGAAGAAGAAGAAGAAGAAGAAGAAGAAGAAGACGAAGACGAAGACGAAGAAGAAGAAGAAGAAGGAGGAGGAGGAGGAGGAGGAGGAGGAGGAGGAGGAGGAGGAGGTGTTGTTGTTGTTTGGATTTATATCTGTATATATTTCTCGCTCATGCTGTTTCGTGGATGACGTCTTTCAGCCGTGCCTGTCAGGCCTGCGGAGAAATCCAGCAGCCACCTTCCAAAATTCTTCTCCCCTCTGGAGTCCAGGAAGAACAGGCCAAGCTAAACATGATGCTAAAATTCCATGACTGAAACTCACACGAAGAAGAAGAAAAGTTGGATTTATATCCCCCTATCTCTCCTGTAGGAGACTCAAAGGGGCTAACAATCTCCTTTCCCTTCCCCCCCTCAACAAACACCCTGCGGGGTGGGTGGGGCTGAGAGAGCTTCAAAGAACTGTGTCTAGCCCAAGGTCACCCAGCTGGCATGTGCTGGAGTGCACAAGCTAATCTAGTTCCCCAGATCAGCCTTCATAGCTCACGTGGCAGAGCGGGGAATCAAACCAAGTTCTCCAGATTACAGTGCACCTGCTCTTAACTACTGCACCACACTGGCTCTCAGGTGCTACTGGGTTCAAATCTAGCTTTCATTATAGGAGAAAAAGGATGGCCAAATGCTATTTGGGGAGTGCATTAACTGACTACTTTAAATCCTGAACCTGAGCACTGAACCCACAGCCTCTCCACTCCACTCACAGGCAAGCAAATGGTAGCTCACTTTTAAATACATACATACATACATACATACATACATACATACATACATACATACATACATACATACATACATACATACATACATAACTTTCATCCATTATATATGATTTGATTTGATTTCATCCATTATATATGATTTGATTTGATTTCATCCATTATATATGATTTGATTTTTCAAAAATAATATTCAATTTTGATGTGTGTTTATATATCAAAATTGAATATTATTTTTGAAAAATCAAATCATATAACAAACAAAACAGCAATAAAATGGATCTCAATTTTCAATAAAATATAGACATTATATATGTCTATATTTTATTGAAAATTGAGATCCATTTTATTGCTGTTTTGTTTGTTATATGTTATATATGTATAAACTTGAGCGAAAACATTCCATCTTATTACATCTCACCACATCTCATTACATCTTATTACATCTCACGTTATTACATCTCACATTCTGCTATTTCATTATTTAATTAACACCCACTGATATATATCAAATAAACTTACTAGCTGCCTTGACCACTAACATATTAATAACATGCAAAGAGTCAGGAATAGCAACGTTTTAATCAATACACCAAAACAGTGTCTCTCCTTTTCCTCCCTGGATGCCGGCCTTTCCCTGCTGAGTAGATCCTTGAAAAAGTGCAGGGCACTGCATATCACACCCCAGTCCGCAACCCAAATGACTAATTAAGAACATAAGAACATAAGAACATAAGAACAAGCCAGCTGGATCAGACCAGAGTCCATCTAGTCCAGCTCTCTGCTACTCGCAGTGGCCCACCAGGTGCCTTTGGGAGCTCACCTGCAGGATGTGAAAGTAATGGCCTTCTGCGGCTGTTGCTCCCGAGCACCTGGACTGTTAAGGCATTTGCAATCTGAGATCAAGGAGGATCAAGATTGGTAGCCATAGATCGACTTCTCTTCCATAAATCTGTCCAAGCCCCTTTTAAAGCTATCCAGGTTAGTGGCCATCGCCACCTCCTGTGGCAGCATATTCCAAACACCAATCACACGTTGCGTGAAGAAGTGTTTCCTTTTATTAGTCCTAATTCTAAAGAGTCCCAAACGCTGCAGCCTCTCCTCAGAAGGAAGGTGCTCCAGTCCCTCAATCATCCTCGTTGCCCTTCTCTGCACTTTTTCTATTTCTTCGATATCCTTTTTGAGATGTGGTGACCAGAACTGAACACAGGACTCCAAGTGCGGTCGCACCACTGCTTTATATAAGGGCATGACAATCTTTGCAGTTTTATTCTCAATTCCTTTCCTAATGATCCCCAGCATAAAGTTTGCCTTTTTCACAGCTGCCATGCATTGAGTTGACATTCCCATAAAACTATCAACTAAGACGCCCAAATCAGACTAATTCTGAGTCCCGAAGACTCAGAGCACTGTTTTTTCCTGATGTAGGAGGAAGCAAACCTGCACGCGAGTCTCAGAACTTAACTCAGCACAAGCTTTGCAAAGTGAGGGCTCGAGTGAAATCTTTTCTGACAGTGCTTAATCTCCACCTTTCGGAGCCGGCACAGAAACACACGTTCTACTGCCCAGGTCGCTTCTGCTGTTCACACTCTGTTTCCCAATCTGTCGCCTCCTTGCACTCGCTTCCCGCCTGCTGCGGGCCCACTCGGTGTGACAAATGTGTCCGGGCACCCACGGAGGCAGAGGGCCTTGCAGGGTTGCTGAGCTTAATGGAAAGGGGCACCTGTGCCTCATCCAGACAGGGGGCTGCTCAGCACGGGGGGGGGGGGGAGCCAGCCTCCTGTAGCATCCAAAGCTCAGAGGCAAAGGCCAGGTGGGGCTCAAATGCTACAGGAGGTGCTAAGCATAGATCAGGGGTCTGCAACTTGCGGCTCTCCAGATGTTCATGGACTACAAATCTAAGGTGACCAGCCGTCCCGCTTTTGGCGGGACACTCACGCTTTTGCGCAATGTGTCCCGCATCCCGTGGGGCTTTAAAATTGTCCCGCGTGTGCCTCCTGCGCTGCCGCACTGCCTTCTGGGGCGCTTCCCGGTTTCCTGACCAGGGAGCGCCGCAAAAGGCAGTGAGCTCCTGTGGCTGCGCGGGTGCGTGCGCGCGCGGCCGCCCCGCTTTACAGGAGCAAAAATCTGGTCACCTTATACAAATCCCATCAGCCCCTGCCAGCATGGCCAATTGGCTGAGCAGTGGGATTTGGTATTCCTACCCCTCATCCTCTGCCAGTTCTGAACATTAGAGGAGGAGGAGGAGGAGGAGGAGGAGGAGGAGAGTTGGATTTATATCCCCCTTTCTCCCTTACAGGAGACTCAAAGGGGCTGACAAACTCCTTTCCCTTCCCCCCCCCACAAGAAACACCCTGTGAGGTGGGTGGGGCTGAGAGAGCTCCGAAGAACTGTGGCGAGCCCAAGGTCACCCAGCTGGCATGTGTTGGAGTGCACAAGCTAATCCAGTTCACCAGATAAGCCTCCACCACAGCTGAAGTGGCAGAGTGGGAAAACAAACCCGGTTCTCCAGATTAGAGTGCACCTGCTCTTAACTACTACACCACGCTGGCTCATAAGAGCTAACTGATTTGTATATACATGATATTCTATAAAATCACAAGCAGATTATAATAATGAAACACAATACTATGGAATAAATACATGATTACTATCATTAGTTTCTGGACACATTTCTTGCAAGTTATTCATTATACCATCAAAGTCCAGCAATATTTTGGTGGTTGCCTAGCAACCTCCCAAAAGACTACTGTTGTTTCTGTTATTTTCTAGTTTTAATCCATCCATATTCTATTATATTAGATTCCAGATGTTTCTGCCAACCTGGGAATTCCTGCAGGTGTGCAAAGAAATCTCGCGCTCTGCCTCCCTAGCTCCCTTTTGTGGAACTATTAATCCACACTCTGTGGCCAGCTTTGGAATTGGATATATCATGAACAGACGTTCCAGGCTGTGGTCGTAGACTGCTGGATTCTGGCCCTGCTCTTTGAGTTTAGTAGAGGACGGGCCCCATTACCTGCTAGATTGCAACTTCGACGCTCGCGTCGGGATGAAATGGATTGTTCTTGGACTAACTGCGAAATCATTTTTTTTTTCAATACGGCGGAAGATAGAATTTCAATTGAGTAACAAAAGCCCACAAGTGATTCGAGCTGCACCAATTTTTGCTAAATTAGCAGCTAAAGCTGGGCAGGAGATGGGAAAGTTTTATAGGTTTTTGATGGAATCCTGGCAAAGTGCAAGGCTTTATTGTTTTATGATTGGGTTCCAATAAACGGAGCCTTTCCCCTCCCCCCCCCTTTCTCTTTGCATCCAGGAGCAGTTCCACAGGTGATGCGAAAGAGGTTATCCTGACCCTTTTGGCACAAATCCCCTAAAATGTTTCCAAAACATTTTCAATCCTCCCCCCCCTCATAATAGGCTGACCAGCCGTCCCGCTTTTGGCGGGACAGTCAAGCCTTTGAACAATTTGTCCCGCGTCCCGCGGGTTCTGCAAATTGTCCCGGTTTTGGGGAGGCTGCTGCACTGCCTTCTGGGGCGTAAGGCAGTGCGGCAGCCTCTCGTGCGCCCGGCCGCAGGAGCGCATGGCCTTCTGGGGTTTGCTGTTTGCCGCTCTGTGACAGGGCAGCAAACGGCAAGCCCCAGAAGGCCGTGCACTCCTGCGGCTGCGCGCGCGGCCGCTTCCCCCGTCCCGGATCACAAAGGCGACCATCTGGTCACCTTACCTTATAACGTGTGTCTCACCCCCTTGAAACGATTCCTCACCTCCATTACATCATTTCTCTCTCTCTGTTTTTTTAGTTCCGTGTTAAATAGATGCTTCCGTGCTTCACGACCCTCGTGCTACATTCTCTACCCCTTGTATACTTGATGTTTCAAAGATTGCCTCCCTCCAATCAAAAGAAATGCTGCAAATAAACAGATAAGGGAGAACGGAGCTAGCTCAGAAAATGACGCTGAGAAGGCAGAGGAGGGTGGGGAACATCGTAAATTGATCGCACAAGCAAGTGAAGGCGTTTTCAAAACGTGTCCGCTCGAGAATCGTTTTAAAGGGGGATTCGTTGAAAACATTTCAAGGCTGGACACAAAACTTTGGGGGCTAAAAACGACGTAAACCTCCACCGAGGAAACATTTTATTTCCTTCCACAAGATGTTGTAAAAGGTTTGGTGGGAAGGTCTCCTGGGATCATAGAGTTGGAAGAGACCCCCCAGGGCCATCAAGTCCAACCCCCTGCCATGCAGGAACACACAATCAAAGCACTCCCAATATATGTTCATCCAGCCTCTGTTGAAAAACCTCCAAAGAAGGAGACTCCACTACACTCCGAGGCAGTGAATTCCACTATCGAACAGCCATGACAGTCAGAGAGTTCTTCCTAATGTTTAGGTGGAATCTCTTTTCCTGCACCTTGAGTCCATGACTCCTGGTCCTAGTCTCTGAGGCAGCAGAAAACAAGCTTGCTCCCTCACCAACATGACACCCCTTCAGATATTCAAACATAGCTATCATGTCCCCCCTTAACCTTCTCTTCATCAAACTAAGCATCCCCACTCCCCAGGTCCCTAAGGGGCTTTCCGCACTGACAGAGTTGTACTGGTTTCTATCTAGGTTCACCTCAGTGTATCTGCACTGCAACTGAGCTCAACGTTGTTTTGTCTCAGTTCCCCCCCCCCCTCAGAACTGCGACATCCCTGTCGCAGTTATGAACTGCGACTTTCTGCTGGAACAAGGTCGATACCGCTTTGAAGCTTTGAAGTGCGGACGCATCGAAACGACGCCTCATCCGTTCAACCAATCAGGCGCTGCTTTTGTGGCATGCGCAGAACGGGAGAGTTGTGGCGGGCATGTAACTGTAAACTGTAAACTGTAAAAACTGTAAAAAAAATGCTCCCGTTTCCCATGGTAACACAAGCTCCAATCACGATCGAGGAGCTAAACAGGCACCACGATGATCCTGCCCACTTAGCTCGGTTCCAGGGGGCCAAGTAAGTTGCTGTGCGGACAGCCTGGAATCGCCCCCCACTGAAGGGAACCGAGTCGACCTTAACTCCCTTCTGTAGTGCGGAAAGCCCCTAAGTGTCTCCTCGTAGGGCATTCCAGACCTTTTACCATTTTGGTTGCCCTTCTCTGGACACGTTCCAACTTATCAATATATCTTTCTTAAATTGTGGTGCCCAGAACTGAACACATGTCCTTCAACCATGGCTGCTCCTTATCACAGCATTCACACTGGCATAATTTAGAAGGGTTCAATCAAAAGCAGTGGGAGTGCAGGGAAGATCTAGCATCCGTGACTGCATCTCTCTCTCAGACATCTTTGCAGTGTACATGTGAGGACTGCCATGACATCATCGACCAGTAGACCAATCACGTCCCTCTGCTGTCCCTTCCTTTCCAGAAGTCTGATTTAGACGAGCAGCCGAGTTTCCAAAATGAAAGCAGGAGGCCAAATCTACTCTTACTCCTCCTCCTAAAAGAGTTCCCTTTCGAGTGTGTGAAAATAAATGACCTAGGTTCAGAAGAGTCCACGTTTCATAATCCAGCCTGAGTCACTGATCTGGGTGGCCCTACTAAAAAAGGCAGCGACTCATGCAGAGATGCTATGCACACTATCCTCTGAAGACCCCTGAAGACCTGTCTCTATCCTGCCTGCATAATCAAACCTTATGTGAAGCAGAGAAGCCATTGATTTCTAGACTAATGTCCATTAGCATAGAAGAAGGACAAGAAGTTTGGATTTATAGAAGAAGAAGAAGAAGAAGAAGAAGAAGAAGAAGAAGAAGAAGAAGAAGAAGAAGAAGAAGAAGAAGAAGAGGAGGAGGAGGAGGAGGAGGAGGAGGAGGAGGAGGAGGAGGAGGAGGAGGAGTTTGGATTTATATCCTCCCTTTCTCTCCTGTAGGAGACTCAAAGGGGCTTACAATCTCCTCACAACAAAAACCCTGGGAGGTAGGTGGGGCTGAGAGAGCTCCGAGAAGCTGTGACTAGCCCAAGGTCACCCAGCTGGCGTGTGTGGGAGTGCACAGGCTAATCTGAATTCCCCAGATAAGCCTCCACAGCTCAGGCGGCAGAGCAGAGAATCAAACCCGGTTCCTCCAGATTAGATACACAAGCTCTTAACCTCCTACGCCACTGCTGCTCCCTTTCCCACCCTTTCCCTGATGTAAGGAGTCTCAAAGTGGCTTACAAATTCTTTTCCCTTCCTCTCCCCACAACAGACACCTTGTGAAGTAGGTGGGGCTGAGAGAGTTCTGAGAGAACTGCAAGTAGTCCAAGATCACCCGGCGGGCTTCATGTGGAAGAGAGGGGAAACAAATCGAGTTCACCAGGAAAGAGTCTGCCGCTCACATAGCGGAATGGGGAATCAAACCCAGTTCTCCCAGTTAGAGTCCACCTGCTCTTAACCACGACATCATACTGGCTGTAGAGACTAACAAATTTTGTTTTGCCATCAAGTGACAGCTGGCTCATGGTGACCCTGTGGACCCCGAGATGGTTTGCCATTATCTGCCTCAGCATCACGCCCCTGAAATTCCTTGGTGGTCTCCCATCCAATTTCTTGCCAGGGGCTCTTTCCGCACATGCAGAATAATGCACTTTCAAACTGCTTTCAATGCTCTTTGAAGCTGTGTGGAATAGCAAAATCCACTTGCAAACAGTTGTGAAAGTGGTTTGAAAATGCATTATTCTGCGTGAGCGGAAGGGGCCAGGGTCAAGGCTGAAACGATGTGTGAGGTCCAAGGTCACCCAGCAAGCTGCAACTGGACTCACATCTAGCTATACCTCCAAAGGAGGCTGACTGGAAGGAATAAAAATGCTCACACAGGGACACTGCAGGCAGCCTCTTATGGAGTAACTCAAGTTCAGGGCTCCCAAGCAAATATTTTTCAGTGCAGATGTCTGGCAGTGACGGGTGTCTGCTCTGTTGCCAGTATAGAAAGAGCCATGAGCCCCCAGACCACATTTTAATAGATGGTCTCAGAGTTCAACAGGCCGTTGTCTGATAATAGTGAAAGGGTAATAAGAACATAAGAACTAGTCTGCTGGATCAGACCAGAGTCCATCTAGTCCAGCACTCTGCTATTCGCAGTGGCCCACCAGGTGCCTTTGGTAGTGGGGGGGAGGCCATTTCATTGGATGCCCCAGTGACGGTGTCCCTCAGCTGTGATAAACATGCATCTCTGGGCTATCATGGCTTTGCTTCTGATCTTGCTAATGAACAGAGAAGCACTTGATAAACTAAGAGAGCAAAAAATCTATCGCAGAAGAAATTAGCTTATCTCTCCCGGGCCGGAAAAGAGCACAGGACGCGATCACAGAGAACAGGTGATGTGCCGAGAATCAGACAAGGGTCTTATTGATCCTTTTCTTTTCCCACATCTTTTTTTTTCAAAAAAATTCCCACCTGACAGTTCCTCACCTTGCCATGTTCAGCGCGACAAGGTGAGATAAAAGGACTCGGAGAAATTTGCAAATCGGTGAGTCACTTTGATGCCGAACTTTGCTCTCGTTTTCTTTTCTGTCTTTTGTTCTTTTCTTTTCCTTTTTAACAAATTGGGGAAATGAAAGGGAAAGGGGAACAGACGGAGACATGTCACCAAGGAGATGTTGGAGAAGAAACTTGGTCACACTTCCTAAAGTGCTCCGTTTGACATTCTGTCACTCTCCAAAGTTATTAAGCAGTGAAACATGGGGCAATACACAGCTAGGGGTGGATCTGGTCTTCTAGATGTGGAACGGGATTGCAAACTTCTCCAAACAAAGAAGAAGAAGAAGGAGGAGGAGGAGGAGGAGGAGGAGGAGGAGGATTTATATCCCCCAATTCTCTCCTGCAAGGAGACTCAAAGGGGCATACAATCTCCTTTATCTCCTTCCCCCCCCCCCCACAACAAACACCCTGTGAGGTAGGTGGGGCTGAGGGAGCTCCAAAGAACTGTGACTTGCCCAAGGTCACCCAGCTAGCATGTGTGGGAGTGCACAAGCTCATCTGGTTCCCCAGATAAGCCTCCACAGCTCAAGTGGCAGAGTGGGGAATCAAACCCGGTTCTCCAGATTAGAGTTCACCTGCTCTAAACCACTACAGCACACTGGCTCAGTTTCCCTTCGGGAAAAAAGGCTGCTTTGAAGGATAGACTCTATGGCACTCTACCTCACTGAGGTCGTATTCCTTCCCGGGCTTGACACGCAAATATCCAGGAGTTTCTCAACCTGGTTCTGGCAACCTTCTACCCCTGCCGGTGGCCAAGGGGACCTGGCAACCCCAACATCATAAAAGAGGTGATCAAGATTTTATTTGCTACTGCCGGCTTCTTTTCTCCCTGTCCGACTCCTCATCAATGGCACGCAGCCCCATCTGTCTTTAGGATTTATTCACCCGAGAGAGGGTTTCCCTCCCCGATATCTCAGCATCTGGAATATTCATAAACATTCCATAACACCTCAGCAGCTGAGCCAGTGGCCAGGGAAGGCTGATTTACATTCTCACAGCCCATCGGTAAAACCTTTTAAAGACTTCGGCCCAGATATAGCCCATATTTCCCCCCCTGCTGTTGACCTGGTTGCCTTTTTGACGTCAATTGGCAAGAGCCCCCTGTTTCCCCATCATTTGATACCTCGTTTTTCTTTCTCGCAACCGAAACAAGAGCTCTAAAAGATGATCCAAAACTCATTTTCGCATCATAAACGGTTATGGGAAGTCACTGCCGTAGTCATGCTTCTGTGTTATACCTGGAACGGTTCGGTAAGATACAAATTAAAACTAGAGCAAATGATGTTTTCAAGCTGGATTGGGAGAATCAAAGGGCGCTTCGTACAGGGAGTTCAAGACAGGGATTGCCAGCTTTGTGCTGGAACATCTCTGGGTTTGGGAGGGAGTGGAGTCTGAGGAGGGTGAAATTTGGGGAGGGGGGGTCCTGAGTGCGGTATAACGCCATAATGTCCAACTTTCAAAGTGCCCTTTTTTTTTCCAGAGAAAGTGATCCCTGTCTGGTGATCATTTGTAAAAACCGGGAGATCTCCGGTCGCCGCCAAGAGATTCACAAAGTTAGATGGCCCTCAAATGCAGCTGTGAGAGCCTGAGAAATGTTTGGGACTGGGGCTGTGGTTATAAGAAAATTGGGGTGCTGTGTGGTTTCCGGGCTGTATGGCCGGGTTCTAGCAGCATTCTCTCCTATTCTCCTATTCTCTCAGAGAATGCATCTAGAACACGGCCATACAGCCCGGAAACCACTCAGCACCCCAGTGATTCCGGCCGTGAAAGCCTTCGACAATACAAGAAAATTGATTTCCTGCACACATCCCTTTTCTCTAGTCGAAAATTCCCCGTCTTCCAGGTTGTGTTAAGAGCCAGCAGGGGAAAAGACAGCGATTGAACACCAAATGGATGATATTATAATGCCCCTGTATAGATCTGTGTGTGTGTGGGGGGGGGGGGGTGGTGGACATAGCTTGTGTCACTTATCCAAGCCCCCTTCCGCACACGCAAAATAATGCGTTTTCAAACCACTTTCACAACTGTTTGCAAGTGGATTTTGCTATTCCGCACAGCTTCAAAGAGCACTGAAAGCAGTTTGAAAGTGCATTATTCTGCATGTGCGGAATGAGCCCAAGTCTGAGCACAGCTCCGTCTAGAGACTAGCAGAGCTGAAGGTGCAATGAAGGTTGCTAACTTCCAGGTGTGGGCTGGAGATGACCCAGAAGCACAACTGGTTGATGTAGCCCTCCCAAAGTCTCTTCCCAAATCTCCAGCAATTTCTCAACTCAAAGCTGTCAACTGCAAGCTGGGAAATTCCTGAGGATTTGGGAATACAGCCTGGGGAGGGGAGCTTTGGGAAGGGGAGGGAACTCGGCAGAATATAATGCTATGGAACCCATCCTCCAAAATATTCATTTTCTCCAAGGGAACTCAACTTTGTTGTCTGAAGAATTAGAGGTCAGTGTGTTTTGGCTCAGCCCAAGGGAGTGAGCAGCAGTGGCGTAGGAGGTTAAGAGCTCTGGAGGAACCGGGTTTGATTCCCAGCTCTGCCGCCTGAGCTGTGGAGGCATATCTGGGGAATTCAGATTAGCCTGTACACTCCAACACACGGCAGCTGGGTGACCTTGGGCTAGTCACAGCTTCTCGGAGCTCTCTCAGCCCCACCCACCTCACAGGGTGTTTGTTGTGAGCGGGGAAGGTCAAGGAGATTGTAAATCCCTTTGAGTCTCCTGCAGGAGAGAAAGGGGGGATATAAATCCAAACTCTTCTTCTTCTTCTTTATTTCATTTGAAGGAGTGGGTGACATGGAAGGGGAGGTCAAAGGGGAAGATGTGAATGCCAGAACGAGGGAGTGGTAAGGCTGGAGGGAGTGGGTGGAGGGAAGAGGTCCAGGGCTCCGGCAGCAAAGCAAAATTAAAATCGCTTGCCGCAGAGAGAATGGACAGTGAAAGTCCGACTTGAAAAATACGTCTGTAGAAGAAATCTTGCTGCAACGGACATTCACCCCCCAGCATGCTGCAAACACATTGCTCATAATCGGCCATTATGTATTAAAAGGAAAACGGATTTTTCACTTCCTACCGTGTTTCCCCGAAAATAAGACAGTGTCTTATATTAATTTTTGCTCCCAAAGATGCGCTATGTCTTATTTTCAGGGGATGTCTTGTTTTTTCTGTGTTCTGTTCATCGGGCATGCTTCCAAACAAAAACTTTGCTACGTCTTACTTTCGGGGGATGCCTTCTATTTCGCACTTCAGCAAAACCTCAACTACATCTTATTTTCAGGGGATGTCTTATATTCAGGGAAACAGGGTAAGTGAATGTGTGCATGTTCCTGTTTATCCCCCCAGAATTGTCGAAATGTGGCACAAATATTGGGGATGAATAGTTTGCCTGGCTTGCTGTAGAATTATTGTACCCTTAAAAAGGACACAAAGAAACCAGACGGCGCTGTTTGGCTTTCTGGGAAACTCAAGGGGCGCGCATGGAGTCAGCCCCGTCATTGATCATTCCACAGCATGCTCGCTTCTCTGCAGAAATAATCAGCAACTTCTGGAAACGAGTTTACTAGTTAATCAGTCCCAGTGGTAACATTTATCTCCTGGGCGCACCTTCTCACATGCATATGGACTGAGATGCTTTTTTTTTTTTTTTCAAAAATAGAGGCTCTTTTGGGCTGGGCTGATAAGAGATGAAAACAAACCCAGACAGAGAACAAAAGATTATAATGCTCACGTATCCTTTGGTGAGATGTGACCTGTTTGTGCGATACGCAGAGGTGATGCAGAAAAGGTGAGCGAACCGGCTCACTTTCAAGCAGGGCTGTTGGTGGCGTCTTCCGTTGTTATTATTTTTCCCCCCACAAGCACATCTTCGGCACTGGATGTTTGCACAGTGCTTGAAGGTGAATCTGGGCACTGTCATACTTGTGTCGGTTATCTCAAGGCTGGATTATTGCGATGCGCTCCGCGTGGGGCTGACCTTGAAGAAAGTTCAGACATGACTGGGATTCCCAGCTCTGCCGCTTGAGTTGTGGAGGCTTATCTGGGGAATTCGATTAGCCTGTGCACTCCCACACATGCCAGCTGGGTGACCTTGGGCTAGTCAAAGGCCCCTTCCGCACACGCAAAATAATGCGTTTTCAAACCACTTTCACAACTGTTTGCAAGTGGATTTTGCCATTCCGCACAGCTTCAAAGAGCACTGAAAGCAGTTTGAAAGTGCATTATTCTTCATGTGCGGAATGAGCCATAGTTCCTTGGAGCTCTCTCAGCCCCACCCACCTCACAGGGTGTTTGTTGTGAGGGGAGAAAGGAAAAGAGTGGGCTGCCAGGCACAACTTTGACTTCTTTTTTTTGCTCACTTGCGCTTTCTGGGGGTTAGCCTCCAGTTTATAGAGGCACTGTGGGGGATCTTGTGTAGGAGTAAATACTGAACCGCTGCTAATGAGAGAACCGCAAAAAGGAAAGCCGTTCGTGATAGGGCCTTCGAGGGCTTCCCCCTTTGTCTCGAGTTACTGCTTAGGGATGAATGTCAGATCAGCAACTCATGCAGAAACACACAATAACACCCACAATAACGAACCACTTGCATGGAGTAGGAATTAAGAGTGGCAGACTCTAATCTGGAGAATCTGATTTCCTGCTCCTCCACGTGAAGACTGCTGGGGGGCCTGGGGCCAGTCACAGTTCTCTCTGAACTCTCTCAGCCTGCCTTAACTCACAGAGTGTCTGTGGTGGGAACAGAAGGGGAAAGCAGTGTGTAAGCCACCTTGAGTCTTGTTATGGTTGAGAAAAGCAGGATATAAATCCAAGTGGTTAAGAGCAGGTGTACCCAAATCTGGAGGAATCAGGTTTGATTCCCCACTGTGCTGCTTGAGCTGTGGAGGCTTATCTGGGGAATTCGATTAGCCTGTGCACTCCCACACATGCCAGCTGGGTGACCTTGGGCTAGTCATAGTTCCTTGGAGCTCTCTCAGCCCCACCCACCTCACGGGGTGTTTGTTGTGAGGGGAGAAAGGAAAGGAGTGGGCTGCCAGGCACAACTTTGACTTCTTTTTTTTGCTCACTTGCGCTGTCTGGGGGTTAGCCTCCAGCTTATAGAGGCACTGTGGGGGATCTTGTGTAGGAATAAATACTGAACCGCTGCTAATGAGAGAACTGCAAAAAGAAAAGCCATTCGTGACAGGGCCTTTGAGGGCTTCCCCCTTTGTCTCGAGTTACTGCTTAGGGATGAATGTCAGATCAGCAACTCATGCAGAAACACACAATAACACCCACAATCACGAACCACCAGCACGGAGTAGGAGTTAAGAGTGGCAGACTCTAATCTGGAGAATCTGATTTCCTGCTCCTCCACGTGAAGCCTGCTGGGGGACTTGGGGCCAGTCACGGTTCTCTCTGAACTGTCTCAGCCTGCCTTACCTCACAGAGTGTCTGTTGTGGGAACAGAAAGGGAAAGCAGTTTGTAAGCCGCCTTGAGTCTTGTTATGGTTGAGAAAAGCAGGATATAAATCCAAGTGGTTAAGAGCAGGTGTGCCCAAATCTGGAGGAATCAGGTTTGATTCCCCACTGTGCTGCTTGAGCTGTGGAGGCTTATCTGGGGAATTCAATTAGCCTGTGCACTCCCACACATGCCAGCTGGGTGACCTTGGGCTAGTCATAGTTCTTCGGAGCTCTCTCAGCCCCACCTACCTCACAGGGTGTTTGTTGTGAGGGGAGAAAGGAAAGGGGTTTGTAAGCCCCTCTGAGTCTCCTACATGAGAGAAGGGGGGATATAAATCCAACTCTTCTTCTTCTTCTTTCTCCTCTGCTTCTTCTTCCTCTTCTCTTGTTCCTTTTCTTCTTTTCCTCTTTCTCTTCTTCTTACTTCTCCTCCTCCTCCTCCCCCTCCTCCATAGGAGTGTTTCAAAGGAGCTGTTTCAGGAAGAGGGTCTATGACTGTGGTGGCGAACCTTTGGCACTCCAAATGTTATGGACTACAATTCCCATCAGCCCCTGCCATGCTGGAATTGTAGTCCATAACATCTGGAGTGCCAAAGGTTCGCCACCACAGGAGGTCTATGTTGTAGACCCTGATCTCATCAGCTCTTGGAAGTTAAGCAAGGTTGGTACTTGGATGGGAGACTACCTGAAAAGACTCTGAGAGGAAGGGTATGGCAAACCACCACTGCTTCTCCCTTGCCCTGAAGAAGAAGAAGAAGAAGAAGAAGAAGAAGAAGAAGAAGAAGAAGAAGAAGAAGAAGAAGAAGAAGAAGAAGAAGAAGAAGAAGAAGAAGAAGACGACGACGACGACGACGACGAGAAGTAGTAGTAATTTGGATTTATATCCCCTTTCTCTCCTGCAGGAGACTAAAAGGGCTGACAATCTCCTTGCCCTTTCCCCCTCATAACAAACACCCTGTGAGGTAGGTGGGACTGAGAGAGCTCCGAGAAGCTGTGACTAGCCCAAGGTCACCCAGCTGGC
The DNA here is from genome assembly GCF_021028975.2 of Sphaerodactylus townsendi. Lineage (NCBI taxonomy): Eukaryota > Metazoa > Chordata > Lepidosauria > Squamata > Sphaerodactylidae > Sphaerodactylus > Sphaerodactylus townsendi. The sequence continues at coordinate 85,469,321 of NC_059434.1, forward strand.
GTGTGTGGGAGTGTACAGGCTAATCTGAATTCCCCAGATAAGCCTCCCCAGCTCAGGCGGCAGAGCTGGGAATCAAACCCGGTTCCTCCAGATTAGATACATGAGCTCTTAACCTCCTACGCCACTGCTGCCCCCTGCTCTCATTTTTTAGTTCAGGTTTTGTACGATCAGTATCCTCATACTCCGATTCCCATCCTCATCTCAGTCCCATTTGCATGTCTGACACCCGACATTCCTCACTGTTAGGAAAGGCACTTTCTGAACACATCCGGAAGCAAAGGTTCCTGTGACCACACAGTGCGCAAGTGCTACCAGCGCAGTTGCGGTGTGAAAGGAAGGACTGGCAAAGATCCACCATCATCCGTCCTTGGCTGCTGATTCTTCAGAGAACGTCTTCCTGACCACCTCCCTGCTTACAAAGCCCCGACTGTCAATGGCGTATCTACCTAGGGACAAGGGGTACCCCTTGTCCCCGGGTGCCACTCTTCTGCTCACGTGGGGGGCGCAAAATCGGCCCCCCACGTGACCAGGAAGTCCTTCTGTCTCCTCGTTTTCGCGTGCCCTGACCCGTCCGAGGTACTCAAAAATGATGAGGCAGCAGGAAGCCCCAAGCGCCCTCAATCCCACCCTGAACTCCCCCCTCCCTTCCTCCCCCCCCCTGCCAGCTGGGCTCCCAGTTCTCTTCTGAACTCCCCTCCAGGCAGGCCAGAAGAGACTGCAGTCCCGGCCTCGGAGACCTTCTTTTATAAGCACTGAGGCCTGGAGTGGGGCTTGGGGAGCAGGAAGCTGGCTGGGCGAGTCTGGGGGGGAGGTGGGCACCCTAGACTTTGCCCATGTCCATCGTGACGTGGACGGGGTCGAGGGCAGTGGGGGTGGAGCCTGGGGGCATCAAGGGTGGGGGACAGAGGCTGGGGGGGCATTCTGGAGACAATTTGTCTCCGGGCGCCATTTACCCCTGGAACGCCTCTGCCGACTGTGGCTGCCCAGTCACAAAAATAAATTTCTCTTGGTTAATTGCGTGGTTTTAAACAAGATAGAGAGACTCATTAATCAATTAAATCCCCAACTCTAGAAACAATTATTTCAAAGAACAAATTGTAAACATACTGGATTGGGGGGTTGTTTCCAAATAATGCCTGCCTGTACTACAACGGGAAACCTTTTAGTAAGAGCATCAACCATGGCTAATAAATGACACCACGAATAAGTACAAGAAGCAAAGCTTCATCTAGCTTGGAGGGTGGATCTTTCTATTGCAATTTTATCCTGCTCTTCTTTGAAGTCTCTTTACTCCCAACATCTTATCCTCAAAACAACCCTGTGTGGTAGGCAAGTATCACCCAGTAAGCTCTGTGGCTGAGTGCCACGTCACACCCGAGCATCTCCAGTCCCAGACCTCAGCGGATGCAAACCCCCTTTTGAATGCTGCTGCGGCTCATCTCGTCACCCACTGACTTCTTCAAAAGATATTCTGGTCCCTGAGTATGTACAAAGTGTGTTTTATTTCCCACTGAGTGTCCTTGTCATGAGATGTGTTTATAGCCCCTGAGCACAGTGGCTTTTAAAAGACAAAATTGTAGACATAGAAATGGCTAAGCAGACTTGATAGTGAAATGGACCTCCCATGTAGGAGTCCATCATCTAGATCGAGGGATGTATTTGTACCTCTCTATTCTGCAGTGGTTAGACCTCACCTGGAATATTGTGGACAGTTCTGGGCACCACAGTTCAAGAAGGACATTGACAAGCTGGAACAGGTCCAGAGGAGTGCAACCAAAATGGGGAAAAGGTCTGGAATCCATGCCCTATGATAGGGGTGGCGAACCTATGGCACGGGTGCCAGAAGTAGCACTCAGAGCCCTCTCTATGGGCATGCGCAAACAGAGTCCCCCCCCCCCACACACACACACACTTATCTAGGCAGGGCTGGGCCACTGGGCTCAATTATTAGCATTAAACCTAAGACCTAGTTTTGGGGAAGCAGTGTACGTAACCCTGTTAAGCGCTGTTAAACCCCACTGATTTTCATGCGAAGAACTAAAGTGCGATCCTTTACCTGGGAGTAAGTTCAGTTGCTGGCAATGGGGCTTGCTTCTGAGTAAACCCTCCTAGGGTCGTGATTCACCTGTTGGAAGAGATGCACGGTTGCTTCAAAGCAAAGCCGCCAACTACCACCAAGCTTACTCCCGAGTAACGCACGCCTCGGAGTTTTTCTAAACTGAAACCTCAGTATTCAGGTTAAATTGCCGTGTTGGCACTTTGCGATAAATAAGTGGGTTTTGGGTTGCAATTTGGGCACTCGATCTTGAAAAGGTTCTCCATCACTGCCCTATGAGGGGAGACTTAGGGAGCTGGGTATGTTTAGGTTGGTGATGAGAAGGTTAAGAGGTGACATGATAACCATGCGTAGATATTTGAAGGGATATCATGTTGGTGAGGGAGCAAGCTTGTTTTCTGCTGCTCCAGAGACCAGGGCCAGGAGTCATGGGTTCAAGGTGCAGGAAAAGAGATTCCACCCAAACATCAGGAAGAACTTCCTGACAGTCAGGGCTGTTCGACAGTGGAATGCACTACCTCAGAGTGTGGTGGAGTCTCCTTCTTTGGAGGTTTTTAAAGAGAGGCTGCATGTCAGGAGTGCTTTGATTGTGTGTTCCTGCATGGCAGGGGGTTGGACTGGATGACCCTTGGGGTCTCTTCCAGCTCTATGATTCTATGATTCCATGTCCAGAGACAAAAATCTTCTGATTACCAGTGCACATTTGGATAGTTTTTATATATCTGAATGGGCCAGAATGAATGTGCAGTTATGTTTCACTTAGTAGCTAGTCATGTTGCAGCTGCTGTCCCATTCGATCTACTAGGTTGTATTGCTGTGTTTGGTACTGAAATGAATACTCTTCTTCACGAATCAAGCAATGATACGGGCAGCTTGGCCTGTCCATCAGACACCTCAAAGCAGTAAATGCAGAGGTGGGATCCAGCAGGTTCTCACAGGTTCCCGAGAGTAGGTTACTAATTATTTGTGTGTGCTGAGAGGGGGGTTACTAATGGGTGATTTTGCCACGTGATTTTTGCCTTAGTTACGCCCCTCCTCTCAGCAGTAGTGCGCAGAACTTGAAGCAATCTAGCAGGAGGTGCACCGGCGTGCGTGGCAGCCTGCGCCTGCGTGCATTCGTTTCCCGCCCAAGGACCGGCGCAGCGGCTGCATCTTTGCCACAGCCCCGCCCCTGGAATGCCCGGCCACGCCCCTGTCGTGCCCCGCCCAGCCCCATTGGCGCTACATTACAGTTTGAATCCCACCACCTTGGGAACCTGTTACTAAAAACTGAGTAAATGCAATGAAATTATCCCAATAATACTATGGCAAAGTTGAGAAAAACCTGCTGAGGAAGTATTAACAAAAATACGAATTAACCACTGAGCCCTGTTGAAATGGATCCAAGCATTTGGACTTCGATGTTAGGATGCTATCATTTAGTACTTTCAGGAACTTTGGCGCTAAGAATCATTCGGACTTTGGTACCAGAATCATTTGCGACACAACCGTTCTTGGTGTGTTAGTGCAGAGAGTCTCTGTTTTTGTTTAGATTCTTGTATAGATTGGGAATGTAAGAGACCAGTCTTGATACATTTGAACATTTTGTATGTTATATTCTGCATGTTATTTAATACATTTCACAATTCACATAAGAACATAAGAGCAAGCCAGCTGGATCAGACCAGAGTCCATCTAGTCCAGCTCTCTGTTACTCGCAGTGGCCCACCAGGTGCCATTGGGAGCTCACATGCAGGATGTGAAAGCAATGGGAGCTCACATGCAGGTCCCACATAGAATTAGATCTAGGATCACCTCTCCCCTGGTTGGTTCCACAACCATCTGCTCTAAGCCACAGTCATTTAGCATATCCAGGAATGTTCTCTCCTTACTATGACCTGAACATGCATTTTTCCAGTTTATATGGGGATAGTTAAAATCACCCATTACCACTACATTTTTGTTTTTGTTGGCCTCTCTAATTTTGTTTTCCATCTCAGAATCCTCTTGTGCACTGGTCAGGGGGACAATAATATATTCCTAATATTAAACTGTCCTTCACACCTGGTATTGATATCCACAGTGATTCTGTAGGGGAACCAGCTCCCCTTGCATTGTCTATTTTATGTGACACTATGCTCTCTTTTATGTAAAGGGCAACTCCACCCCCAATGCGCCCTGTCCTATCCTTCCTATATAGCCTGTAGCCTGGTATAACAGCATCCCACTGGTTCTCCTCATTCCACCATTTCTCTGTAATGCCCACTATATCAAAGTCCTCCTTCAAAACTCTGTACTCCAGCTCCCCCATTTTAGGTCGAAGGCTTCTACTATTAGCATAGAGACACCTGTATACCCTGTCTCTGTCCTTAACCTGGGATTTATGTGCTTTACCCTCAAGTCTTTTGTAGACACTATCCCTTGTCACATGCCCATTGCTATGTTCATACAGGGCTTGGTATGAAGAATTGTTTTGCCTAGTGTCCTGGATACAGTGGTTGTTTGTTCTGGCTTCTGTCCTCATGAATCCAGCCTTACGAAGGGTGAGTGTATAACTTCCAGGTCTCCTGCTGCATTGGCAACCCCTGACATCACTCAACAGTGTGTGTGTGTGGGGGGGGGGGGATGTTGGAAAAAATTACTGCTGTGTTGACGGCATAGTGCATTTCTGGGCCCAACCTGGGAATGACACCACACCTCTCTAGGATCCATCTCTCTTATGGCCACCATAGAGTTTCTGCTCGAATCCCAGAGAGGTGAGGCATCACTTCCAGTTTTGCCCCAGAAATGATGTCACACTGGGAAACGGGATGCTGGAATAGTGGGACCGTGGTCTTATCCTGAAGAGCTTTTCTGCTTCACCATTGTCTTTGTGGAAAGACTTATTAGCCACCGCTCCGGCTTGAGATGGCTCAGGTAGTAAAACAATGCAATGAAATCATAAAAGCAAGAGCGATAGCCATTATCAGTTTTAAAACAAATACAGCAACAGCCCGCTGGGGCATGAAACAACACTCAGCAGTCTAAACCAATATCTATAAAACAGCCCAGTCTTGAAGCAGAGTATAAAAACAGTATCAATTAAACTGATCAACAAAAGAAAGAAAGAAAGAAAGAAAGAAAGAAAGAAAGAAAGAAAGAAAGAAAGAAAGAAAGAAAGAAAGAAAGAAAGAAAGAAAGAAAGAGAGAGTAAGAAAAATAGGAAGGCGAGAGAGAAGAGAGAAAAAGACAGACAGACAGACAGACAGACAGACAGACAGACAGACAGACAGACAGACAGACAGACAGAAAGAAAGAAAGAAAGAAAGAAAGAAAGAAAGAAAGAAAGAAAGAAAGAAAGAAAGAAAGAAAGAAAGAAAGAAAGAAAGAAAGAAAGAAAGAAAGAGTAAGAAAAATAGGAAGGAGAGAGAGAAGAGAGAAAAAGACAGGAAGAAAGACAGAAAGACAGAAAGACAGAAAGAAAGAAAGAAAGAAAGAAAGAAAGAAAGAAAGAAAGAAAGAAAGAAAGAAAGAAAGAAAGAAAGAAAAAGAAAGAAAGAAAGAAAAAGAAAGAAAGAAAAATAGGAAGGAGAGAGAGAAGAGAGAAAGACTGACTGACTGACTGACTGACTGACTGACTGACTTGGTTCAAAGTAGGTTTGCCAACCCCCCTTCTTATATCCAGGAATTTCCCACCCTGGAGCTATCAATCCAAATTCAGGGCTAGGATACAGCAGTCCAAAATTGTGGCTACTGGTCAGCGTGAGACAATTCTGCTTTGGAAACAAGGTCATGAGTACCCTGCTTTGAGTTGCTCTTTTGGAACAAGAACAGGATATGAACTGAAAAATAAAACAAACACCCCTTTCTCCCAGCCAACTAGGCCTCTTTCCTTTCTGGTTTATACATTAGGGGGTTTGATTCTGGCCACGTTTCATGTTATTGGAAGGAAAAGCTCCAAGACCCGTCACCTTCTGAGATCACTCGCTGGTATTTTCTCTGGCCTGCTCCTAGAAATCGCTGCCTCTTTCCTGTTCCGCGGTGTTTATTTTACAACTATTTCATTTGGATTTCTTTTTAGTGGGGTTGGGTTTCAGTATCCCAAGAACTTTCTTCTTCCCACAATCCTGGGAACTGCACAGAGCTGGTTTTAATTAAGCAGTTCAGCAGTGGCCGGTTGAAGGCCTGCAGGCTGTGGACTTTGCAAGACTTCCCGTCACTGTGTGGGAACAGGAGCTGAAGTTGTTTTGAAAAGACAGCCAGCTTCTTACAGTGGAAGGACATACCGGTAGCACCCTGAAAAATATAGCAATGGCTTTACTGTATTGTCGAAGGCTTTCACGGCCGGAATCACTTGGGTGCTGTGTGGTTTCCGGGCTGTATGGCCGTGTTCTAGCAGCATTCTCTCCTGACGTTTCGCCTGCATCTGTGGCTGGCATCTTCAGAGGATCTGATTGTTGGGAAAGCAAGTGGAGTATATATATTTGTTGGAGTGTCCAGGGTGGGTGAAGAAACATTGTCTGTGAGTAACAAAGAAGGCAACCAGGTCAATAGTTGAGGGCATCTGAATAGAAGTATGAGTAACAATGAAGTCTATAGCATGGGAGTAACAATGGAGATAGCAAGGTCACTCGTGGGAGCATCTGAATAGAAGTATCCTGGCCTTTGTTTCCTTTGTCTATGGTCATCCTGTGTTTGTGTGGAGCTGGGTAGACACTGTCTTGACTCTAGTATTTTTCAACACTGGCAGCCAAGTTCTATAGACTTCATTGTTACTCATACGTCTATTCAGATGCCCTCAACTATTGACCTGGTTGCCTTCTTTGTTACTCACAGACAATGTTTCTTCACCCACGCTGGACACTCCAACAGATATATATATATACTCCACTAGCTTTCCATTCCTACCATCAGATCCTCTGAAGATGCCAGCCACAGATGCAGGCGAAACGTCAGGAGAGAATGCTGCTAGAACACGGCCATACAGCCCGGAAACCACACAGCACCCAAATGGCTTTACTCACAATTTTTCCCTCTACGTACTTTTGTGAGACCTTATTCTCAGTGTTAAATAACATCAAAACCAACAAAAGAAACAGATGAAGTTAGGAGCGCTTGCTTGGGCTTGAAGTGTGCAAAATACTCTTTGACGATTTAGCCAATGAAATTCAGCAACAAAAAAGTCACCAATAGGCAGGTGAGTTAAAGAATTCCCCCTTCCTCTCACTAATCTTAGCTCACGGCACCCCACACAAGTTAAATAATATCAAGACCAACAAACCAAACCGACTGACAAATGAACCAAGAAGTCACTCAGCATGTAAGTTAAATAATTAGTTTTTTTGGTTTATTAAATACAGTTATATGTTACAATTGAACATTTTTGTTATTTAAACTATAAATATTGCGAAATTATGTGTTTTTTCTCAAAGTGACACACCATCCAAGTTGTGCTTGGTTTTTTGGTGAATTTTGACACACCAAGCTCAAAAAATTGCACATCACTGCCCTGAGGGAAGAATTAGGGTTAGGGTTAAGGGAGGGAAGAGACCCAGTATCTGGTTTTTCCCCAAATATCCTATGGGAAGAATTAGGGTGAGGGTTAAGGGACGGAAGGGACCCAGCATCTCGATCTGTCCCACACACCCGAAGGGAAGAATTAGGGTTAGGTTTAAAAGAGGGAAGGAGCTCAGCATCTAGTCTTTTTCCCACATTCCCTATGGCCGTGGTGGCGAACCTTTGGCACTCCATATGTTATGGACTACAATTCCCATCAGCCCCTGCCAGCATGGCCAATTGGCAGGGGCTGATGGGAATTGTAGTCCATAACATCTGGAGTGACAAAGGTTCGCCACCACTGTCCTATGGGAAGAATTAGGGTTTGGGTTAAGGGAGGGAAAGGGCCCAGCCTCTGGTTTTCTCCCACATACCCTATGAGAAGAATTAGGGTTAAGGTTAAGGGAGGGAAGGTGCCCAGGATCTCGTTTTTTCCCACATACCAGTGCTGCCAGAGTCCCCCCAACGACGATGACGGCCTTTCCCCCTTTTTCCTCATGTTATGACGCCGTGATAACGCTGGGATTAACTCCATTATAACGCCGTAATAAAGCCATGATAACACCGTAATAACGCCATTATAAAGCCTTTATAGCGCTAGCAATGGCCACCCGTTGACCCCACCCGGCTGCCTCCCTCCCACCCCAGTTGAGGGCTGCTCCTGCAGCACCGTCAGCCCCTCCCTGTCTATCAGCATGGTCCCCCCAACGACGATGATGGCCATTTACCCCTTTCCCCCACGTTGTTATAACGCCGTAATAACACCACTGTAACGCCGCTACAACGCCGCTACAACGCCGCTATAATGCTGCTATAACGCCGTAATAATGCTGGCAATGGCCGTTATAACACGGCTGCTGACCCCACCTGGCTGCCTCCCTCCCACCCCAGTTGAGGGCTGCTCCTGCAGCACCATCAGCCCCTCCCTGTCTATCAGCATGGTCCCCCCAACGACGATGATGGCCATTTACCCCTTTCCCCCATGTTGTTATAACGCTGTAATAACACCGCTGTAACGCCGCTACAATGCCGCTACAACGCCGCTATAACGCTGCTACAATGCTGCTATAACGCCGTAATAATGCTGGCAATGGCCGTTATAACACGGCTGCTGACTCCCACCTGGCTGCCTCCCTCCCACCCCAGTTGAGAGCTGCTCCTGCAGCACCGTCAGCCCCTTCCTGTCTATCAGGGTGGGCAGAGTCCCCCCAACGTAAGTGAAGAAGAAGAAGATTTGAGACCAGTAGCATCTCAAAGACCAACAAGATTTCCAGAGTGTAAGCTTTCGAAAAGAAGACTTGGACTTATACTCCACTTTTCTTTACCTTTAAGAAATCTCAAAGTGGCTTAATTTTCCCTTCCTCTCCCCACAACAGACACCTTGTGGGGTAGATGGGGCTGAGAAGGATCTGAGAGAACTGTGACTGGCCCAAGGTCACCCCGCAGACTTCATGCGGAGGAGCAGGAAAACAAATCCAGTTCACCAGATTAGATTTTATTTTTTTTATTTTTTTTTATTTATTAAATTTATAGGCCGCCTCATCCCCGAAGGGCTCGAGGCGGCTCACAACATAACTGTTTCCAGAACAGTAAATCAATATAACATACAATCTAACTCATTAAAATTCAGCAGCAATTAAAACAATAAATACAGATTAAACAACAAGGTTGTGTAAAAACACACACACAGGTGCCAGGTCTAAAGGCCAAAGGAGAAGGGAGGAGAGGCAGGGCCCAGGATGGAATCAGGGCCCTACCAGGATGGAAAAGGCAGCTTAGTTCTGGTTTCAGTGGGGGGTGATAGAACTGCGGCCAGCCCCTCCAAAAGCCCGGTGGAATAGCTCCGTCTTACAGATGAGGAGGAATTTGGATTTGTACCCCACCCTTCACTCCTGAAAGTCTACAAAATTATGCATGAAGTCTACAAAATTATGCATGGGGTAGAAAATGTTGACAGAGAGAAATTTTTCTCTCTTTCTCACAATACTAGAACCAGGGGGCATTCATTGAAAATGCTGGGGGGAAGAATTAGGACTAATAAAAGGAAACACTTCTTCACGCAACGGGTGATTGGTGCTTGGAATATGCTGCCACAGGAGGTGGTGATGGCCACTAACCTGGATAGCTTTAAAAGGGGCTTGGACAGATTTATGGAGGAGAAGTCAATTTATGGCTACCAATCTTGATCCTCTTTGATCTGAGATTGCAAATGCCTTAACAGACCAGGTGATCGGGAGCAACAGCCGCAGCAGGCCATTGCTTTCACCTCCTGCAGGTGAGCTCCCAAAGGCACCTGGTGGGCCACTGCGAGTAGCAGAGAGCTGGACTAGATGGACTTTGGTCTGATCCAGCTGGCTTGTTCTTATGTTCTTATGTTCTTATGAAAGAGACTCAAGGTGGCTTACAAACTCCTTTCCCTTCCTCTCCCCACAAGAGACATCTTGTGACATAGGTGAGGATGAGAGAGTTCTGAGAGAACTGTGACTGGCCCAAGGTCACCCAACAGGCTTCATGTGTAGGAGTGGGGAAACTCAGCTCAGGGGCGGGCCAACTCCTTGGCATGCCTCTGGTCTTATCTGATGACCTGAATGGTCTTTTCTGGGGTTTTGCTTGGGTTGAGGGACCTCCTCCCTGCCGAGGTTTGCCCGGCATCTTATTTCCTTAGCACCAGCGACCGGCCGTCTTGCGGCAGTCTTCTTTGCCTGGGGTCGAATTAACAACGCTGCTTTGTTTCCTCTTCGTTGGCTCATTGTCTGATGTTTTATTGATTTTTATAGCCCGCTCAATTATTTATTTGGTGGTTTGTTTTATTCTGATTTTTATGGCATTTTTAACGTCGTTACGGGAAGCGGCCTCGGAGGGGAAAAAATCTTGTTTTAAAAGGCGGTGAAGATAGGATTCAAAGAAATATAACAAATGAGAGTTAGGGGGGGGGGAGGGGTAAAGCATAAATTAGAACCGCCGCGTCATTCAACTCCTGATTCAGTGGTTAGTCAATCTTCTCTGAAACTTTCTTATTCAGGTTTATTGTACATGGAAAACTGACCTCGGGCCTCTTAGCTGTACAGTGGGGTCGTGGTGGGATCTTCAGGATTTTCCCAATTTGCAGCTGACAGCCTAGAGTTGACAAATGGCTGGAGATTTGGGAAGAGATCTTAGGAGGGCTACATTAACCAGTTGTGCTTCTGGGCGCTCTCCAGCCCACACTTGGAAGTTAGCAACCTTGGCTGCAACTTCAGCCTTGCTATTCCCTAGACGGAGCTGTGCTCAGACTTGGGCAAGTGACCCAAGCTACCCTGTTTCTCTGAAAATAAGACATCCCCGGAGAATAAGACGTAGTAGAGGTTTTGCTGAAGTGCTAAATATAAAGCTCCCCCAAAAGTCAGACGTAGCAAAGTTTTTGTTTGGAAGCATGTCCGTCGAACAGAACACCAGAGCATGCAGCTGTGGAGCGGAAAAATGGGTCCCTTCCCCAGAACTGCTCAGCCAGCCACTTGGCACTCACCAGAAGTGAGTGGCCACTAACCTGGATAGCTTTAAAAAGGGCTTGGATAGATTTATGGAGGAGAAGTCGATCTCTGGCTACCAATCTTGATCCTCCTTGATCTGAGGTTGCAAATGCCTTAGCAGACCAGGTGCTCGGGAGCAGCAGCAGCAGAAGGCCATTGCTTTCACCTCCTGCAGGTGAGCTCCCAAAGGCACCTGGTGGGCCACTGCGAGTAGCAGAATGTTGGACTAGATGGACTCTGGTCTGATCCAGCAGGCTAGTTCTTATGTTCTTATGTTCTTATGAAGTGACAACATCCCGTCCCCAGCGACATAGAGTCACTTTGGTCTTTTGGCAAAAACTCTATGGTAAAAAACAGCTTCCGCCATATTTTTCTGAAATACCAAAGCATCCCCACAGCGCCTTCAATGTAATGACATCACTGATGACACGCACCAAGCCGAGACCTCAGTTTGCTTCCGATAAATTCTCCCTCATTACCCAACAATCGCCGCTGGTACCCAAGAAGCCTACTTTGGGACAAAAGACCTTCCCCCCTCCCCACAAACTCCACCCACAGATTTACATATTGAAAGGTTATGCCCACACCTCAAACACTAAAATTTTCCCAAAATGGCACCTGCATTTTAACACACCCCAGAGCCGCCTCTTTTATCTTCCCGGCCGTTCCCGTAACTATAAACAGGAACAAACTGGGGCGCAAACTCCCCTGTGTTCCTTTTCTTCCCTTTTAGCCAACCATTTTTAATCTAATTTGGTTTCAGAAGATCTCCTGCCTTTCATAAGCTCCTTTCTCGCGTAATTGCCGTTGACGCTCGTTTGCTGGTTTTTTAGTTTTAGACCGGGGTATTAAAACCAACATTGCTCTCTTGGTGATTATTCGAATCTTTATTTCTCTTTTTCTCTAAGACCCACAAGCGCACGCACACACACACTTTTGTGTTTGTTTGTTTGTTCCAGTTCTCCATGACAAAACTGCAAGGGTATTTCAAATTTTCCACCTAATTGAGCAGATCTAAATACCCAGAAGCACAGCAGACCTCTGTCATAGAGAGAGGCTGTATTCTATTTTTTTCTCCTCTGGAGATGCACATTTAAATATTCATGCGCTATGGAGCTGGAATCAAAAATAGTCATAAGGGGGGAAAAGAGGAGGGACGGAGCATCTTGGCTTTGTTTCTTGGTCGCTTCTCTCGTTCTGCGTTAGTGTTTTAAAAGACAGAAAACATTAGCCCTGTCTGTGACTCTGTTTGTTGACTAATCGCCTCTTGTTCCACCAGTGGCGTAGCTACCATGGAGTAGGGTGGGGACAAATGCCCTGGGCGGCCCCCCATTTGGTCAAATGGGGGGTGGAAAGTCACCCCCACATCATCCCCCATCCCCCCTCAGCTGGGCCAGGCCCAGCCCTGCCATGGTACTCCTTCAGCCAGCCCACAGCTGAGCATCCCTCGGCCCTGCTCCACCAGACCTGGTGGTGGCCACAGTCACTGAGGTCACTTCCGCCCTCAAACCTCACCTTCAAGCTCTGCTACCAAAATCTCCATTTATTCCCCAACTCAGAGCTGACTGCCTAAGTATGATTTCACTGGCTTGCTTTATGAGCTTGGCTTATTTTTATCATTCTTGTTGACTTCGCTTCCTTTAACAATTTGTTGGTGTTTTGCTGTGACCTTATCAAAAAGGGATGTTGGCCACTGGGTGGTAATTGTTAGGCACCCTTGGATCCAGAACTGGAGCAGCAGTGGCGTAGGAGCAGCAGTGGCGTAGGAGCAGCAGTGGCGTAGGAGGTTACGAGCTCATGTATCTAATCTGGAGGAACCGGGTTTGATTCCCAGCTCTGCCGCCTGAGCTGTGGAGGCTTATCTGGGGAATTCAGATTAGCCTGTGCACTCCCACACACGCCAGCTGGGTGACCTTGGGCTAGTCACAGCACTTCTGAGCTCTCTCAGCCCCACCTACCTCACAGGGTGTTTGTTGTGAGGGGGGAAGGGCAAGGAGATTGTCAGCCCCTTTGAGTCTCCTGCAGGAGAGAAAGGGGGGATATAAATCCAAACTCTTCTTCTTCTTCTTCTTCTTCTTCTTCTTCTTCTTCTTCTTCTTTGGGAGGGGATGGATCACAGCCTCCTTTAAGTCAGCTGGTACCTTGCCCCCTCCAAAAAAGCGTTAATCCCTAACTGCCACCCTGCCAACCTCTCCTGGCTAGTTTTTGTGAAATGACATCATTAAAGAGAGGCTCAATGGCCATCTCTCAGGAGCGCTTTGTGCGTTGCAGAGGGTTGAACTTGATGACCCTTGGGGGTCTCTTCCAACTCTATGATTCTATAATTCTATGACCATCATGCCAATGAAATCAAGACCTAGGCCTCATTTTGAGCCTGTTCTTTCCGCACGGACCAATAAACCCGGGACAACAACGGGTTCAACCTGGTGGGGGCGGGGGACTTTGCATGGTTCCCGCCCCCAAACTGGGTCTGCCCCACATTCCCCCCAACCCAGGTTTTTCGAGAATGACAATTTTCACGATTCTTTTGTTTTAACGCACTTTTCAGCCGCTGCCGAGTGAACGGCATTAAAACAAGAGAATCATGAAAATCACGATTCTTGAAAAACCTTTCCTGGCTCCCATCTGCAGAGCCACACAGGGGAAACGAGTCGTATCATGGGGCGGGGGGACGGGGGGGTGTCGGTCCTGCCTGTCTGCGAAGGTGCGCTTTGCAGGCAGGTGCGCTTTGCAGACATTCCATGGGAATGTCAACTCAATGCATGGCAGCTGTGAAAAAGGCAAACTCTATGCTGGGGATCATTAGGAAAGGAATTGAGAATCAAACTGCAAAGATTGTCATGCCCTTATATAAAGCAGTGGTGCGACCGCACTTGGAGTCCTGTGTTCAGTTCTGGTTGCCACATCTCAAAAAGGATATTGAGGAGATAGAAAAAGTGTAGAGAAGGGCAACAAGGATGATTGAGGGACTGGAGCACCTTCCCTATGAGGAGAGGCTGCAGCGTTTGGGACTCTTTAGTTTGGAGAGGAGACGTCTGAGGGGGGATATGATTGAAGTCTATAAAATTATGCATGGGGTAGAAAATGTGGACAGAGATAAATTTTTCTCTCTTTCTCACAATACTAGAACCAGGGGGCATCCATTGAAAATGCTGGGGGGAAGAATTAGGACTAATCAAAGGAAACACTTCTTCACGCAACGGGTGATTGGTGTTTGGAATATGCTGCCACAGGAGGTGGTGATGGCCACTAACCTGGATAGCTTTAAAAGGGGCTTGGACAGATTTTTGGAGGAGAAGTCGATTTATGGCTACCAATCTTGATCCTCTTTGATCTGAGATTGCAAATGCCTTAACAGACCAGGTGCTCGGGAGCAACAGCTGCAGAAGGCCATTGCTTTCACATCCTGCATGTGAGCTCCCAAAGGCACCTGGTAGGCCACTGTGAGTGGCAGAGAGCTGGACTAGATGGACTCTGGTCTGATCCAGCTGGCTTGTTCTTATGTTCTTATGAAGAAAAACGATGCACCTTTGTGCGAAGGTGCATGCCCCAGCCAACGCACTGGCTATCTGTGGGACAGCCAGACGTGCGAATGGGCCAGGGCGAGGGCAGGTTCATGTAACCCGCCTTTCCCCCGCTTTTACTGGCCCGTGCAGAATCATTTTCTAAAGATTGCATTGCCATCTCCCTTTCAATGTGAGGAGGCCCGCAGTATTGCCCATCCCGCAGGCCTTTGAATGTGATTGCTTCATTCCTGGAGCATCTCATACCTGGCTGCCTGACGTCCCAGGCTATGATGTTGTGTGGGGCTGTTTCAAACTACTTCCTGTTACTTTATGGATGGAGTGTCAGGGTAACCTGCCTGGTTGAGTTTCCAGCATATTGTCTTGTTCTGTTGCAAAAACAATCCCACGCTTTCCTTGCCGCCGAGTCGAGCCAATTGACTTAGTGTCAGGGGAACGAATCATATTGTTGTACACCACTTTGATGAAGGAAATCAATGTTGGAATGTGAATCAAAATGCAAATGAATGGGGATTGGAGGGTCAGGCCAGAAGAGATGCTGGAAGATTCATAATCAGCTCTTAGAGGGTTTTTTTTTGCAAGACCTGTTGCCACTTCTAGGGTAAGGTGACCAGATTTTTACTCCTGTAACGCGGAGTAAACCGGGGAGCGCCGCAACCGGGGAGCGCCGCAAAAGGCAGTGCGCTCCTGCGGCCGCGTGTGCGCTCCCGCGCTGCCGCACTGCCTTCTGGGGCGCTTACCTGTTTCAGGTGGGAAACAGGGAAGTGCCCCAGAAGGCAGTGCGGCAGCGCAGGAGGCGCACGCGGCCGCAGGAGCGCATTGCCTAATCGGGACAATTTTAAAACCCCACGGGACGCGGGACACATTGCGGAAAAGCGTGAGTGTCCCACCAAAAGCGGGACGGCTGGTCACCTTATTCTAGGGGGTCCCAATCCGCATCCAAGCTGTGGGTCAGGGGTTTTAACCCTCCCACACGGGGAACGGACACACCTTAATGATACCTACTATCCCTTATGTGAATCAGGCCTGTATTTACCAGCAATCTAAGTGGGTTTTGATTTATTAAATATTTATACTCAGCCTTTCACACCGTCTACGGCAGGGGTCTGCAACCTGTGGCTCTCCAGATGTTCATGGACTACAATTCCCACCAGCCCCTGTCAGCATGGCCAATTGGGGCTGATGGGAATTGTAGTCCATGAACATCTGGAGAGCCACAGGTTGCAGACCCCTGGTCTACGGTGACTCAACAGTGCTAATCAAGTACTGTCCCAAATAATGAAAACTGTGCTTGCTAAGCTCCAGGTAGGGTCTGAAGATCTCCCGATTTTCAGACTACAGGGATCTGTTCCGAGGGTGGCCAGGCCCATACCCTCCGACTCCCCCAGGCATTCTTTAGTGACTATGCAATTCTCTAAAGCAATTGCAGCAGCAGGGGGGAAAGGTGCCCCATCGAAAGCTCTTTTAAACAGAAAGGCTTTGCAATGTCTCTGAAACCAGGTCAGCTGAAGAGCCCTCCATCACATGGACGGCCAGCCTGGTGTAGTGCAGAGGCCTGCAACCTGCAGCTCTCCAGATGTGCATGGTGTCAGGGGCTGATGGGAATTGTAGTCCATGAACATCTGGAGAGTCGCAGGTTGCAGGCCCCTGGTGTAGTGGTTAAGATTGGCAGACTCTAATCTGGAGAACTGGGTTTGATTTCCCACTCTTCCACATGAGCAACGGACTCTGATCTGGAGAACTGGGTTCAATTCCTCAATGCTCCACATGAAGCCTGCTGGATGACCTTGGGCCAATCTCCGTTCTTTCTGAACTTTCTCAGCCCCCCCCCCCCTCACAAAGTGTCTGCTGTCAGGAGAGGAAGGGCAGTAGCTTTGAGACTCCTTAAAGATACAGAAAAGCAGAGTATAATTCCAAACTTTCTTCTTCTTCTTCTTCTTCTTCTTCTTCTTCTTCTTCTTCTTCTTCTTCTTCTTCTTCTTCTTCTTCTTCTTCTTCTTCTTCTTCTTCTTCTTCTTCTTCTTCTTCATCATCTTCTTCTTCATCATCATCTTCTTCTTCATCATCATCTTCTTGTTCTTCGTCTTCTTCTTCATCGTCATCATCATCTTCATCATCATCATCTTCTTGTTCTTCGTCTTCTTCTTCTTCATCATCATCTTCATCATCATCTTCTTCTTCATCATCATCTTCTTCTTCATCATCATCATCTTCTTCTTCATCTCCTTCTTCTTCATCATCTTCTTGTTCTTCATCTTCTTCTTCATCATCATCTTCTTCTTCATCATCTTCTTCTTCTTCTTCCTCTTCATCTTCTTCCTCTTCCTCTTCTTCTTCATCATCATCTTCTTCTTCATCTTCTTCTTCATCTTCTTCTTCATCATCTTCTTCATCATCATCATCTTCATCATCTTCTTGTTCTTCATCTTCTTCTTCTTCATCATCATCATCTTCTTCATCATCATCTTCTTCTTCATCATCATCATCTTCTTCTTCTTCATCATCATCATCTTTTTGTTCTTCTTCTTCATCATCTTCTCCTTGTTGTTGTTGTTAACAAAGGTTGAGCAGCTGAGCTGACCGGCTCCAGCCTTATATTGGTGGCTCCGCCCCCAAGCTCCTTCTGACCGAACAGTATAAGGCTGGAGTCAGTCAGTCCAGCTGGCAGCTGCTTAGTTTGATCCTGGTTCCAGCAAGGCTTGGGGTCGAGCGTTAAACTGGAGGCTCAAAGTCTGTAATTTAAAGCTGGACTCGGATGAGCACAGGTTGGCATCAAACGGGCCGGCCATGCTCCTGAACTCCATGGGGGGGGGGGCAAACCCAGCTGACCCCAACCCCGAGCTCCATGTGGAGTTTGGGGCAGAGTGAGCCCAGCTGGCCAGTGTTCAACTGCACCCCTGCCCCTGAACTCGAGGGTGGGGTGAAATTGCAAGGGGGGAAGCCCTAGATGCGCCCCCCCCCCACGATCCTAGAAAGTGGCACCCAGAACTCTAGCCGTCCCCCCGTGCCCCCTCATTACACCACTGATTAGACAGCGGCAGATAACTAAAATTAAAAACAGGTCAAATTAATACTCAAATTCCGTGCATACTCCAATAGAAGCACTTCCAGTGTTATGCACTTAAATAATCAGGAATGGTTACACATATCCAATACCAGAAAAGACCTGAAATGATTTGACCCAAAAAGGGTCTTCTTCAGAGGTCAATATAATCAGTATAATCCACACACACTTTAAAAAAAATTGAATTCTCAAACTAGAATTTCTTACACAGGCCGGGAAGTTTGTATATGCATCTATAATACCGTGTTTCCCCGAATATAAGACAGTGTCTTATATTAATTTTTGCTCCCAAAGATGCGCTATGTCTTATTTTCAGGGGATGTCTTATTTTTCTGTGTTCTGTTCGTCGGGCATGCTTCCAAACAAAAACTTTGCTATGTCTTACTTTCGGGGGATGCCTTATATTTCGCACTTCAGCAAAACCTCTACTATGTCTTATTTTTCGGGGATGTCTTATATTCGGGGAAACAGGGTACATAATGGCTCGCATTACAGGTGCAATTAAATATAATATAAATCATCTAAGCACTGGCCCAAAACAGAGACTGATGCTGGTTTTGAACTCACTTTTTCCTTATCATTGTCATTGGAGTGGGAAGAAGTAGAGTGGCCCATTCTGTACATCACAAATGAAATGTTTTCAGAAAGGGGTTTGTGTTGGAGTTCCACACAGTTTGCCCCCCAAAAAATTTGGGAAAAGTTTTATTTGTGCTTGAATGTTTTTCCTGAAGCCTTTTAAAAACATTTCCTGCTTGCTGTGTGGAGGGCAGGAAACATTTTATTTTTCCTGCTTAAATGTAAAGCTCTCACTTTTGATTCCTCCGCTGCTCGCACCCACCATTTCCTGCCACTTCAGTTTGATTCTCTGTGCTACCCCCCATTTTCTGATGTTTTCCCACAGACATTTCCTCCATTGGCATCACGGCTGGGTGCCATTTCAGTGGTCGAAGAACGCGAACGGACTCAATTGTGCCTGCCGATTATGGCAACGTGTCAATTTCCCCTTTTAAAATTTTTCGTTGAGGTATCTTCAAAGCTTGATACCCATTTTGAGTGTTTGACAGTCTGGTTGGATGGAAGTAGAACAATTTCATTACACAATAACACACGTTATTTAAATATACACAGGACCACTTCCTTGTTCAGAATCCAGGTGAAAGGCAGTAAAAAGTTCTGTCAAGTTCTACTGACTTATGGTGACTCCAGGCCTTTCCCCACTTACCTTAACCCCCGCGCTACTCTACTCAAGTATGCTGCCAGTCCCGGGCACTCCTCCACGACAGAAGGCGTGCGGCGAATAGCGCAGCCGCCCGACGACACTGCCAGCGCATGTCAGCGCCCTCAGCCGATCAGCATCCCTGGCGCTCTTGCAAATGGCGCCTTTTGATGACCGCGCAGGGTCATGGGGAAGCCCGGGCGCGGGGTCGTGGGGACGCCTGGGCGCGTGCCAGGAGCCCACGCGGCATAGGGGGGATCGGGGTGAGAGGGGAAACGCCCTCCATTGGGTTTTCAAAGCAAGAAACATCAGAGGTGGTTTGCCATTGACTTCCTCTGTGTAGCAATCCTGAACTTCCTTGGTGATCTCCCATCCAAGCACTAGCCATGGCTGATCCTGTTTAGCTCCCAAGACTGGACTAGGCTGGGCCTTCCAGGTCTGGGCTAAGAGATGCTCAGAGGTGGTTTGCCATTGCCTGCCTCTGTATAGCAATCCTGGAGTTCCTTGACGGTCTCCCAACCAAGTACTTACCAGGACCAATCCTGCTTAGCTTCTGAAACCTGATGATATGGAGCTAACCTGGACCATCCAAGTTAAGGTCCAGTTACATTTCCCTCCCCTCACCCCAAGTCACAGCTGTCTTATGGCAACCCCTCATGGGGTTTTCCTAGAGAGAGATGTTCAGAGGTGGTTTGCCGTTGCCTGCCTCCACTTCATTCTGGCATTTCTTGGAAGTCTTCCATGAAAATATTTGCTGGGGCGGAAGCTGTGTGTGTGACTGACTCAAGGTCCTACATTCCTGCTGGGTGACCTTGGGCTAGTCACAGTTCTCTCAGAACTCTCTCAGCCCCACCTACCTCACAAGGTGTCTGTTGTGGGGAGAGGAAGGGAAAGGAGCTTGTAAGTCACCTGGAGTCCCCTTACAGGAGAGAAAGGTGGGGTATAAATCTTCTTCTCCTTCTCCTTCTCCTTCTCCTTCTCCTTCCTCCTCCTCCTCCTCCTCCTCCTCCTCCTCCTCCTCCTCCTCCTCTTCTTCTTCTTCTTCTTCTTCTTCTTCTTCTTCTTCTTCTTCTTCTTCTTCTTCTTCTTCTTCTTCTTCTTCTTCTTCTTCTTCTTCTTCTTCTTCTTCTTCTTCTTCTTCCCACCCAGTTTCCACATAGCCCACAGAAAATAAGGCAAAGGTCTCCCAACTGGGCAGCTCCATAAACAGGCACAGTTCTTTGGGAATTTCCTGGTGGTGACTGGAGATCTCTCACTATTACAACTAATCTCTCGGAGACAGAAATCAGTTCACCTGAAGAAAATGGCCCCTTTGCAAGGCAGACTCTGTAGCATTATTCCCCACTGAATTCACTCCCTTCCTCCAAAGCCCACCCTCTTCAGGATTCATCCCTCCAAAATCTCCTAGGTCCCTTTTCCACATGCAGAATAATGCACTTTCAATCCACTTTCAATGCACTTTGCGGCTGGGTTTTACTGTGCGGGATGGCAAAATCCACTTTCAAACAATTGTGAAAGGAGATTGTGTAGGGGTGAGCCCCACGAACCCAGCAGAGCCTCAGAGAGAGCGGAGGAATGCCTGTGCCATCTGTGCCCTTCTGGGCGCACACGCTCCCCTGCCCCGAGACCCCCATGAGTCATAGGTCATGAGATGCCTGACTCACTGTCACAAGATGTCCCGGACAAAGGGGCGCTTGCCCCCAGGTATGGATTAGGCCCGGACAGGAACGTTTCCTCTCTCACGTACGCAGCCCCATGAGTCATGTACTGTACAATATTCTCCCGCTCTCCCGCCTCCCGACCTCGGCCTGCTTGGCAAACCCTAATAAAAGGTGCCAGGGACAAACCACAGCAGAAGTTGCCAGATCCACAGATCCACGCTTTTCCTGCCTTTTGGCTCTTCTCTCCAACCGGATGATATGCAGCTATGCCTCTCGCCTCTTCCTTACCGCGATCCCTCAAGGGGCCGACTTCAGGATTGAAAGCGCATTATTCTGCCTGTGTGGAAAGGGCTTAAGCATTTCCCAGGCCAGAGCTGGCGACCCTATTTCCAAGTCGGAAAGTTAAACGAGAGAAAAAAATATCCGGGCAGTTCTTTTTTAACAAAAGGACTATCTGCTGTTCCCCACCTCTGAATGCGTTTTAAAAAATTAGCAACCAATAAACGAGACAAATGGCTCCTTCATTCTTCCCAGAAGTCCGCCCGAGCAGAGCCGGCTGCTGAAGCCAGGTTGTGCGTTTTCCTCCCCCTGCCCCCCAGGTCGGTGTCGATTCTGAGACACAATCCACTTCTGCTCCCTGCACGGCCTGTCATGCGGCATTTACTCCTGTTTGGCGCGATACGGGATACCATCCAGGCGGGTTAACGGAGGTGGGCGAGCGGCTGGAACAACTCATTTAGCCGCCTTGTGCCGAGCGTCATAAATTTATTAGCTGGGAGGCCCAGCTGACACCTCGGTGACAGGATATAATTCCCTTACCCAAAAACCTTAACAGCCCTTGACACAAAAAATTAAGCTAAATTACATTATTTTAAAGCAGCAGATGGGGAACGCTGAGCATTTATCCGGGGAAACAACAGAAGCCAGGTTATTGCTGCCAAAGAACACGAAGGTTCTCTGATGCCTTCCATCGTGATTTGAAGGTAGAAGATCCTGGGAAACATTGAATTCTCCGGCAGGACCTTCATCCTTTGGGCGTACGGTGGGATCCAGCACATCCTACGCTTGGAGAGTGATACACTAAAGTGATACAGAGAACCAGCATGGTGCAGTGGTTAAGAAGAAGAAGAGTTTGGATTTATATCCCCCCTTTCTCTCCTGCAGGAGACTCAAAGGGGCTGACAATCTCCTTGCCCTTCCCCCCTCACAACAAACACCCTGTGAGGTAGGTGGGGCTGAGAGAGCTCCGAGAAGCTGTGACTAGCCCAAGGTCACCCAGCTGGCGTGTGTGGGAGTGCACAGGCTAATCTGAATTCCCCAGATAAGCCTCCACAACTCAGGCGGCAGAGCTGGGAATCAAACCTGGTTCCTCCAGATTAGATACATGAGCTCTTAACCTCCTACGCCACTGCAGGTGCACTCTAATCTGGGGAACCGGGTTTGAGTCCCTGCTCTGCCACTTGAGCTGTGGAGCCCTATCTGGGGAATACAGATTCGCCTGTGCACTCCAACACACGCCAGCTGGGTGGCCTTGGGCTAGTCACAGTTCTTCGGAGCTCTCTCAGCCCCACCCACCTCACAGGGTGTTTGTTGTGGAGAGGGAAATGGAAAGGAGTTTGTAAGCCCCTTTAAGCCCCTCCTCCCTATAAATTCAACTCTTTTTTCAAACTCTAAATGACTGAAACAAAAGAAATACAGTACCACGAACGTATCAAAAGTGTATTGTTTACAATCACTTAGTCCTGGTAAAACTTTCCACAGGTAAACTTCATATATACAGAATACACAGTGAACAGAAACTTAGTAAACTTAGTAGTAAAGTTGTATTGAAGACTGGCTCACCCGTTTCACTATATGTAGAGAGACGTGTATGTAATCTTTATTATGACAATGAATAATATTCAAAGTACTGTATGTATCAAATGGCTACTAGCCATGGGGACATCGTAAGAGCCAGCATGGTGTAGTGGCCAGAGTTTCAGAGAAAGATGAAGGAGGCCCAGATTTGAATCCCGACTGTCATGGAAGCTGGGTAACCTTGGGCCAGTCATACCCTTTCAGCCTGACCTACCTCACAGGGTTGTCTTGAAGATAAAACAGAGGAGATGAAAATGAGGTAAGCTATTTGGGGCCTCATGTGGAAGACAGAGAGGGTATAAATAAAGTCGGTAAATGAATAAAATAAATTCGTGGGGGGGGGGTAGCAGCATTGGTCTGAAGCAGACAAGAAGGTTTTGTGTCCACTGGCACCTTTAAGACCAACAAACTCCTTTTTCTTGGTAAAATGTGGCACAGTGGTTACGAGCAGGTGGACTCTAATCTGGAGAACCGAGTTTGATTCCCCACTCCTCCACATGAGCAGCAGTCTGATCTGGTGAAGGGGGTTTGTTTCCCCACTCCTACATTCCTGCTGGGTGACCTCAGACTAGTTACAGTCTCCTCTGAACTCTCCTCTGAACTCTGAACACAAGGTGTCTGTTGTGGGAACAGGAGGGGAAGGAGAGAAAGGTGGGGTATAAATCCAAACTGTTGTTTTTCTCTGCAGAAAGCTTTGGCATCTGAAGAAGTATGCCTGCACACAAAAGCTTATACCAAGAATAAAACTTTGTTGGTCTTAAAAGTGCCCCTAAATTAAAAAAAAAAAGCCTCCATATTTGGAGGTTTTTAAACAGAGGCTGGATGAGCATATGTCGGGAGTGCTTTGACTGTGTGTTCCTGCATGGCAGGGGATTGGACTTGATGGCCCTTAGGGTCTCTTCCAACTCTATGGCTCATTCCGCACATGCAGAATAATGCACTTTCAAACTACTTTCAGTGCTCTTTGAAGCTGTGCGGAATAGCAAAATCCACTTGCAAACAGTTGTGAAAGTATTGTCGAAGGCTTTCACGGCCGGAATCACTAGGGTGCTGTGTGGTTTCCGGGCTGTCTGTGCGTGTTCTAGATAATGGCCAGCATTCTCTCTGGCGTTTTGCCGATGCATTTTGTTTAGGCTGGCATTCTTCAAGAGGATCTCACTCTGAAGATGCCAGCCACAATGCAGGCTAAAACATCAGGAGAGAATGCTTGCTAGAACACGGCACGGGCTATATATAGCCCGAAACCACACAGCACCTTTAATTAATGAAGTAGTTTGAAAACACATTGACTGCGTGTCTTGTGGAAGGGGCCTATGATTCTATGATTCTATATTCAAAGGCAGCAAACCTCTAGGAACATCAGGAGAAGACCTTTGAACTATATTCCCAGTTGGTTGGCCCACCAAAGTTGGAGAAGAACGTGGGTCCAGATGGACTGCAGATCTAATCAGAGAGAGCTCCGTTTCTGTTCTTAGGTTTGGTAGAAAGCAGTCAGATCTTTTCCAACAGACCTTCCCCGCTCCCCTACTCAAAGTGAGTGAAAGCCATATAGTTTACAGAGATAGTTTCCAAAAAAAAAAATTGAAGGCACCAAGCAGATGGTAATCTAGGAAGGAAATAAAATAAAAAAAGAAAGGAACTCGCATTAAGAAAGAAACCGAGGCACAGACAGAACAAGAAGGGCTGTAAAACTGA
This sequence comes from Sphaerodactylus townsendi, assembly GCF_021028975.2. Taxonomy (NCBI): domain Eukaryota; kingdom Metazoa; phylum Chordata; class Lepidosauria; order Squamata; family Sphaerodactylidae; genus Sphaerodactylus; species Sphaerodactylus townsendi. The sequence goes on from NC_059434.1 coordinate 85,493,417, forward strand.
AGGAGAGAAAAGCTGATAGCCCAATTAATGAGAGAAGGAAACTTAAAATAACGGGTAAGAAACGGAGGGAAAACGCTTGCAGTTGGCAGTAAAGTTTGCATTCCCAAATGAAGGCACCCACCAAAGGAGAAATGCAGGCGGTTTTACGGAGGTGGAGGGAGCTGCCATCGGAAACAGAGTCACCCCAGATGTCTCTCAAAGATGGCATCGTTGGGTACGCCAAGAGCGCCCATCAAGGCTGAAAGAGTGAGAGGCCAACTGGAGAAAACGCCACCCTTGTGGGCAGCGTGGCTGTGATAGAAACGATTAAGGGGCAAAGGGATTCCAGTTGGGGCATCTCTTGCTCAGATGCGGTTACTCCGATGGGGAGCTGCTCCCCAGGTCTCAGGCAAACACCTTTCCTCGCTCTGCTGCAATCTATCTGAGAGTTAGAACTTTATTCTCCTTTTCCGGTGGATTCCGCACAGCATAAATATAATGTCTTCAGGACATTATAAAAAGATCCGTTTTGTCGTTTTGCATTTCCACAGCACAAGCATTTCCCGCCAAAACAGATCTTTTTTCCCCCGCCTTGCCAGTTTCACTGTTGCACCCACAACATCAGGGGAAGACCTTGACTTCTATGCCCTCCAGAGGATCCCAAGTCACCCACTGTGTGCCAGAGGCAACCCTAGCTCCAAGGTAAGGCAATTCATTTATAAGAACATAAGAACAAGCCAGCTGGATCAGACCAGAGTCCATCTAGTCCAGCTCTCTGCTACTCGCAGTGGCCCACCAGGTGCCTTTGGGAGCTCACGTGCAGGATGTGAAAGCAATGGCCTGCTGCGGCTGTTGCTCCAGATCACCTGGTCTGTTAAGGCATTTGCAATCTCAGATCAAAGAGGATCAAGATTGGGAGCCATAAATCGACTTCTCCTCCATAAATCTGTCCAAGCCCCTTTCAAAGCTATCCAGGTTAGTGGCCATCACCACCTCCCTTATTGGCAGCATATTCCAAACACCAATCACGTTGTGTGAAGAAGTGTTTCAGCATATTGATCCTAATTCTTCCCCAGCATTTTCAATGAATGCCCTGGTTCTAGTATTGGCGGCCGAGAAAGAGAGAAAACTTCTCTCTGTCAACATTTTCTACCCATGCATAATTTATAGACTTCAATCATATCCCCTCAGATATCTCCTCTCCAAACTAAAGAGTCCCAAACGCTGCAGCCTCTCCTCATAAGGAAGGTGCTCCAGTTCCTCAATCATCCTCGTTGCCCTTCTCTGCACTTTTTCTATCTCTTCGATATCCTTTTTGAGATGTGGCGACCAGAACTGGACACAGTACTCCAAGTGCGGTCGCACCACGGCTTTATATAAGGGCATGACAATCTTTGCAGTTTGATTCCTTTCCTAATTATCCCCAGCATAGAGTTTGCCATTTTCACAGCTGCCATGCATTGAGTGGACATTCCCATGGAACTATCAACTAAGACGCCCAAATCCCTTTCCTGGTCTGTGACTGATAGCACTGACCCCTGTAGCGTGTATGTGAAGTTTGGATTTTTTGCCCTTATGTGCATCACTTTGCATTTTGCTACATTGAACTGCATTTGCCATTTCTTAGCCCAAAATTTATTTATTAATTACTGCACTTATAGTCTGCTTTTCACTCCAACAGGGATCCAGTGCCCTTTACAACATTCTTTCCCTTCTCTATTTTATCCTCATAATAACCCAGTGAGGTAAGTTAGTCTGAGACCATGTGATTGGCCCAAGGTCACCCATCAATCTTCCCTTGACAGAGTGGGGATTCAAACCTGGGTTTTACACATCCTAGTTCAACACCTTAGCCTGACTACGCCATGCAATGACCACTAGTTTATGTGGTTTTGAAAAGACTGGAAGCGGGATCTCCGTAGTGCTTAGTCACCATTTGTCTTGGAATTCAAAGAAGAAGAGAGGAGGAGGAGGAGGAGGAGGAGGAGGAGGAGGAGGCGTTTGGATTTATATCCCCCCTTTCTCTCCTGTAAGGAAACTCAAGATGGCTTGGAACTCCTTTCCCTTTCTCTCCTCACAACAGACACCTTGTGAGGTAAATGAGGCTGAGAGAGCTCTGAGAGAACTGTGACTAGCCCAAGGACACCCAGACGGAATGTAGGAGAAACACATCTAGTTCACCAGATAAGTCTTTGTCACTCAAGTGGAGAAGTGGGGAATCAAACCTTGTTCTCCAGATTAGAATCAGAGGTGGGATCCAACCAGTTCTCACCACTTCTCTAGAAGTGGTTACTAATTTTTTTCTGAGTGCCGAGAAGGGGTTACTAAAGCAACCTCCCTGCCCGATAGGGACTGGAGGGGCGTGTGTGCGGCGGCGCCACTGTTTGAATCCCACCCCCATCGGAACCTGTTATGAAAATTTTTGGATCCCACCGCTGATTAGAATCCACCTGCTCTTAACCACGACACCACGCTGGCATCTCCTGACCATTCTTGGAGCATCTCCTGACCATTCTTGGAGCATCTCCTGACCATTCTTGGAGCATCTCCTGACCATTCTTGGAGCATCTCCTGACCATTCTTGGAGCATCTCCTGACCATTCTTGGCCACAGAATGCTGGACCACATGGACCTCACTCTAAAACAGCAAAGCAATTCATTTTGCTGGCTGTTGTGGGTTTTCGCGCCTAATGTTTCGCCTGCCACAACCCCTTCCATCTTCAGAGGCATGTTGTGGTAAGATGTGTATCTCTCTATGGCACATTTCAGCCAGTCCTTATGGTAAACTGTGGCCAATCCATAGCAGCAGTGGCGTAGGAGGTTAAGAGCAGGTGCACTCTAATCTGGAGGAACCGGGTTTGATTCCCCGCTCTGCCGCCTGAGCTGTGGGAGGCTGATCTGGGGTCAGATTAAACAACCTCCCACACACGCCAGCTGGGTGACCTTGGGCTAGTCACAGCTTTACGGAGCTCTCTCAGCCCCACCCACCTCACAGGGTGTTTGTTGTGAGGGGGGAAGGGCAAGGAGATTGTAAGCCCTTTTGAGTCTCCTGCAGGAGGGGATATAAATCCAAACTCTTCTTCTTCTTCTTCTTCTTCTTCTTCTTCTTCTTCTTCTTCTTCTTCTTCTTCTTCTCCTCCTCCTCCTCCTCCTTCTTCTTCTTCTCCTTCTCCTTCTTCTTCTTCTTCTCCTCCTCCTCCTTCTCCTTCTTCTTCTTCTTCTTCTTCTTCTTCTCCTTCTCCTCCTCCTTCTTCTTCTTCTTCTTCTTCTCCTTCTCCTTCTCCTTCTCCTTCTTCTTCTCCTTCTTCTTCTTCTTCTTCTTCTTCTTCTTCTTCTTCTTCTTCTTCTTCTCCTTCTCCTCCTCCTCCTCCTCCTTCTTCTTCTTCTCCTTCTCCTTCTCCTTCTCCTTCTCCTTCTCCTTCTTCTTCTTCTTCTTCTTCTTCTTCTCCTTCTCCTTCTCCTTCTCCTTCTTCTTCTTCTTCTTCTTCTTCTTCTTCTTCTTCTTCTTCTTCTTCTTCTTCTTCTTCTTCTTCTCCTTCTTCTTCTTCTTCTTCTCCTTCTCCTCCTCCTCCTCCTCCTCCTCCTCCTCCTCCTCCTCCTCCTTCTCCTCCTCCTCCTCCTCCTCCTCCTCCTCCTCTGCGGGCCAGAAGCCCATGGAATCCCTAAAGCCAGACAGGAAACTTCCTTCTTCCACAGCAGATGATGGGCTCTCAGATCTCCCACTTGGTTCCAACTCTCCTGAATGGAAGCTACAGCTGAATTAGGCTTATAGTTGTCCATAGCAGCACAGATGGAGTGGGTGGCTGTTGCAGTGGCATGAGAATCCAATCTCTGCCCAGCTCATGGCCTCTTACCGAGCAGAGAGGAAGCAAACTTTGCAATCCATGAATAATGCAAAAAATATATGCGTGAGAAATCTGTCTTTTCCTGGCATCCCTCTCTCGACAGGACTGTAGAATTCCCACAGGGGAAAACTGGACAGGTGGGTCACTGGATTCTTCACCCCTGCTGGTCTGACTTGACAACTGCCGTCCTGGGTTCATTTTTAGTTCAAATCCTTCAGAAAATGTGTATCTCTCTATGACACATTTCAGCCAGTCCTCTGGAGCAGCAGTGGCGTAGGAGGTTAAGAGCTCGTGTATCTAATCTGGAGGAACCGGGTTTGATTCCCAGCTCTGCCTCCTGAGCTGTGGAGGCTTATCTGGGGAATTCAGCTTAGCCTGTGCACTCCCACGCACGCCAGCTGGGTGACCTTGGGCTAGTCACAGCTTCTCGGAGCTCTCTCAGCCCCGCCTACCTCACAGGGTGTTTGTTGTGAGGGGGGAAGGGCAAGGAGATTGTCAGCCCCTTTGAGTCTCCTGCAGGAGAGAAAGAGGGGATATAAATCCAAAACTCTACTCTTCTCTCTATTTTCATGTCTTTGGGGGGTTCCTCACATATAATTGTTCCTGCTAACTATAGGGTTGCAAGCTCTGGTTTGGGAAATACCTGGAGATTTTTGGGGTGGAGCATGAAGAGAACAGGGTTTGAGGTGGCGGGGGGGAGACTCCGGTGGGGTATATAATGCCATAGAATCCACCTTCCAAAACAGCCATTTTCTTGGTTAACATTTTTTATTTGTTCTTGAGCAGCTTTACAGCACAAAGGATACACAGAAAAACAAATTACATTTCCCGTAAGGACTCCCAGTTTTCTCTGCACTGAGTATTAACACATACACACACTCACACACACAATTTACCACTTGCTCTAGGTAAAATTGAGATTCAGTGGCGTAGGAGGTTAAGAGCTCGTGTATCTAATCTGGAGGAACCGGGTTTGATTCCCAGCTCTGCCTCCTGAGCTGTGGAGGCTTATCTGGGGAATTCAGGTTAGCCTGGACACTCCCACACAAGCCAGCTGGGTGACCTTGGGCTAGTCACAGCTTCTCGGAGCTCTCTCAGCCCCACCCACCTCGCAGGTTGTTTGTTGTGAAGGGGGAAGGGCAAGGAGATTGTAAACCCCTTTGAGTCTCCTGCAGGAGAGAAAGGGGGGATATAAATCCAAACTCCTCCTCCTCCTCCTCCTCCTCCTTCTTCTTCTTTTTTATTGGCATACAAACCACCTTGGTGAAATTGGACCTTTAAAGCTATTGCTAACAAAGGTCACACTTTTCTCTCTTGGATCTTATTGTAATAATCCCTAATCTTCAAAAGTACTAATCATCAATTAATTTTTTTCGATTTTATCCAAATCATCTACCAAAGGTTTCCAGTTGTCTGAAAAATCAACTAAATTCTTCTTTAGAAAATAGTTAGTTTGGGCATCTCTGTCAATTCTAATATTTTCACCCACCATTGTTAAATTGTTGATATAACTGGAGTTTTCCATTTCTGCATATAGAGTATTCTTGCAGCTGCTGTCATATACAAAAACAAAGCAGCCATTTTCTTCAGGTAATCTTGATAACCTGGAGATCAGTTGTCATCTCAGTATTACAATAATCCAACTACCTGACTGTTGTGGGTTTTCTGGGCTGTGTGGCCATGGTCCGGTAGTTTTTGCTCCTAGTTTTGCCCACATCTATGGCTGGCATCTTCAGAGGCATGTCACAGTAAGATGTGTTTCTTTCCATGGCACAGTGTGGAGTGATGGTGTGGTGAGGTATATGCATTGTCCACCTCACAGGTAGGAGGGTAGGTAGGAGGTGTCTGGATGGAGTTCAATTGCAGTTGCCTTTGAATGTCTCTGGTTTTTAATTGTGGTGTTTTTTAATACTGGCAGCCAGGTTTTGTTGATTTTCAGACTCTCTGTTGAAACTGTTTTATGTGTGAGAAAATAAAAATTCTATATATATTTTTGAAAAACTGTCCTGGTGTAACCTCTGACTGTGGGTTCTGTGGGGCAGAACCTGGAATGAGTTTGCAACAACAATTTTTAAAAACAAAATGGTTTACTTTCTTAACACATAACATATAACATAAATATTTAACATCACACTTCAAGGTCCTGTTCAGATTGCCTTTTCAAGTCCTTCTAGTTACAGTCTACTGATACTGCCAAGTCCAATTCTTCTTTGCAAGTGGGTTGGCTCCTGAAGACTCCAAGGGCTTGATGAACAGGATTCAACATGATGAAGGTTTCCAGGAGAACTCTCACCCATTACAACCACAAAAAGAAACCCTGAAACAATAAACTCCAACATTTACAACATAGCAAAAATAAACAACTGCTTTCCCAGTAGTTCCCAACCATATTTCAGTTACCTTAACAAGGTGTTAAGGGCTTATACAACCAAGGTCCGAGTCTGGTAGCCTCGTCTCCTCCAACTACATGAGCTCTCCTGCAGCCTCTTGCTGCTTTGAGTCTCCACCCCTTACTGGGTCAACCCATTCTGAGCATGGGGGTTACACTGGTGCTTATGAATGTCAATAGTTTCGCTACATAGTTTGACATAGCAGCTGTAAGAGTGGTCAAGAATTTGTAGCACAGATTCACACCAAGTGTCATCTTTGTGCCTTCCCAAGACGTAAACATCTGCCCTGATGCTAGCTGGGTGCACGGAAGTCAAATTTCTCTCTCATTCACACACTAATGACCATTCCTTTTCCTCTGAAACAACAGCCTTTCCTCCTAGGGAAAGTATTTTGGCTTTTGCATTAGATGCCTTTCTTGCCATTTTTGCCAGCTTTGGGATATCTTTTTCAAGATGGAGCCAGCCAATCTGAACTCTGCAGTCTAAAAGTAACCGGACTCTAGATCTGTAAAGTGGCATTTGTACGTTGTCCAGCTTTATCGATAGCTGATCTGATAACATAGTAGAAAGGTTAAGCCTTATATCTCTCCCTGGGAGACCTTCCATTAGAGGAGTAATCAAATCTTTCTTAATATGGTCATACATTTTATAGTCAACCACACTATGTTCAAGAGGTTTTACATTCAGCTCTCCACGTGGACATACACTTCCTTTTAGTGGTTTCTTCTTGTAGATCAGTAGCTGAAAAGATGCTTTGTTTCCATTCTGATGGAAGCGCCCTGAGCCAGGGAAAACAGTCTCCATGATTTAAAAGATGTTATCATTTTCATGTTATCTATCTTTTTTTTTAAAAAAAAAATCTTTATGGAGTCTCCTAAGGAACGAAGTAGCTGTCCAAACGTTTGGAGGATTCTTCCTCTTTCTTTTTTAACTGCAGAAGTCAGTATAAATTCAGACCTGAAAGGTCAAACAGAGAGACTTTACTTATGTTCTTCGGAGATATAGCTGCTGGGGTCAAAGTAGCAACAGGAATTCAAAGGTCACGAAATGCTAATGTCTTTTCTGAAAGAGCGTTTGACCAGGTTTCCTCTCAGAGATAAACGGCTGGGAAAAAGAAGAAGAGCTTGGATTTGTAGCCTGATTTTTTCAACCGTAAGGGCCCTCAAAGGGGTTTACAAACTCCTTTCCCTCCCTCTCCCCACAACAGACACCTTGTGAGGCAGGTGGGGCAGAGAGAGTTCTGAAAGAACTGTGACTGGCCCAAGGTCACCCAGAAGGCTTCATTTGGAGGAGGAGGAAAACAAACTTGGTTCATCAGATAAGAGTCCACCACCCATGTGGAGGAGTCGGGGATCAAACCTGGTTCTCCAGATTAGAGTCCTCTGCTCTTGAACTACTACACCCCGCAGGCACAGAAAAAGTTGTGAAATGATGAGGACGAATGGAATTGAAGCTCCAATAATTTCAACATCTGTCAGGTTAGAAATCATTCAAAACAGAAAACAAGGCTAGGAACAAGGCTAGAGTTGGTTTTTATACCCCACTTTTCACAACCAGAAGGGGCTTCAAAGCAGTTTACAATCACCTTCCTCCCCTCTTTCCCCCACACCTTGTGAGGTAGATGGGGGCTGAGAGAGTTCGGAGTTAACTGTGACTGGCCCAGGGTCTCCCGGCAGGCTTCATGTGAAGGAACAGGGAATCGACCCGTGTTCTTCAGATTAGAGTCCACTTCTCTTAGCCACAGTGCCACACTGGTTTTACAAAGAATGATAAGAAAATTGTTTAGGCGAGGAAAGGGGAAATGGGGAAATTTGCCAGTACTTATTCATACATGCTCCCAGAGGCGTACCTCCCATTGGGCAAAGTGGGCAGCTGCCCTGGGCGCCACCTTGTGGTGGGCGACAAAATTGCAGGTTTGTGAGGGATTTTGTATTTTCAGTGTTTTTCCGTTTTTGGCCTGCAGGGGGCGCAGATTTTAGGCTAGCAGCACCAAAATTTCAGGGATTTTTTGGAAGACTCTCCTGATGATGTCACCCAGGTTTGGTGAGGTTTGGTTTAGGGAGTCCAAAGTTATGGACTCCCAAAGGGAGTGCCCCCATCCCCCATTGTTTCCAATGGGAGCTAATAGGAGATGGGGGCTACACCTTTGAGGGTCCATAACTTTGGACCCCCTGAACCAAACTTCACCAAATCTGGGTGGTATCATCAGTAGGGTCTCACGAAGACACTCTGAAATTTTGGTGCTGCTATCTTAATAATTGCACCCCTGACAACAGGCACCCCCTAAATTTCCCCAGATTCTCTTTTTAAATTCACTCCCTTCCCACCAATGCTTGTTTTCTTTCTTTCTTTTATTCTCTCAGTGCCTAATAAAGGTGGTTGTTGTTGTTGTTGTTGTTGTTGTTGTTGTTGTTGTTGTTTTGTTGTTGTTGTTAAATCTACCCCCTTTGGCATGGATTTCAAGGGAGAATCTGAGGTCCCCAGTTTAAACACCATTTAAAATGATGCTGTTTGGGGGTGGATTCCAGCATCACTTGTTTAAACCAGGGAGCCCAGATTCTCCTTTTAAATCCACCTTAAAGGAAGAGTCTGGGCCCCCCCAGTTTAAATAACATTGAAAGTGATGCTGTTTCCCCCAATTGGGGGGACTGGATACAACACCATAAAATGTTTTCATAGCAGTAATAAAACATTTTGAAAGCATTTTGAAAATGTTTTCCAAATATTATTTCGGCTGTGTGGCATGGCCCATTGCTATGTTCAGATTTGTGAGTTGGGGGATGTTCTATAATGTGATGGTGACTTTGAAACGACCTGGTGGAAAAAATTATTGTTTGGTCATGGTGGGGGCCACCCGTGGGGGGGGCATCAAACTCAGGTTTTGCCCAGGGCTCAAGTTTGCCTAGGTACGCCCCTGCATGCTCCTAACTGAAGGCGTTTTAACAGATGCTTAACTTCCAGTAGATTACCTGTGCAGGGAAAGATTTTTTAAAAAACGAAATAATGTTTGCCTCTGAACATTCACCTTTTCATAGGCTATAAAGACCACTTCTCTTTCTGATGATTTTCTCACCCTCAGATAAAAATTTGCCTGCTCTCAAAATTGCAGGGAGGGGTGATTTTGAATTATCCTTGCTTTCACGACCAAGAGAGGGAGAAGAGAATCTCCATTTCAGTATCTTCTTTGCACAACTCAAAACGCACAAGTTCTTTATTTCGCTCTCTCTTCCACTGATTTCCTCCCGGTGCAGTTTGCGATATGATTTGTATATCAAGAAATCAGCTTCGTACGGTTTCCGAATGTTGTGGCTTGCATGCCATGAAATGTTCCTGCTGGTGGGAAGCAGAGGCGTATGTAGGGAAAATGCAGCCCAGTTTTCTGCCCGGCGCCCTGTATGGCTGACGGCTGTTCTGCCCAAGCGTCTTTGATTGAGGTGCCCTGTTCTTGGTTGGGACAGAAAGGGGGAATGCAAGCCAGTTTCCACAGTTCTTAAAATGGCTTTATTCAAAGGAAGAAACAAGACCCTAACTCCTCCCAGGGTTAACTAAACAGAGTACTTGCTTATCCTCAGGCTGTAGGAAGCTGTAAACTTGTCTCTTCTCCGGCTGCTGTTGGAGGGTTGACAGTCTCTTGCTTCCTTGTAGCTCTGGAATCTTGCTCTTGCTGTAGATGAACTTGGCTTGTTCTCTTATTAAACCACCATATAAACCTATGGAGGGTTGACAGTCTCTTGCTTCCTTGTAGCTCTGGAATCTTGCTCTTGCTGTAGATGGACTTGGCTTGTTCTCTTATTAAACCACCATATCAACCTATGGAGGGTTGACAGTCTCTTGCTTCCTTGTAGCTCTGGAATCTTGCTCTTGCTGTAGATGAATTTGGCTTGTTCTCTTATTAAACCACCATATAAACCTATGGAGGGTTGACAGTCTCTTGCTTCCTTGTAGCTCTGGAATCTTGCTCTTGCTGTAGATGAACTTGGCTTGTTCTCTTATTAAACCACCATATAAACCTATGGAGGGTTGACAGTCTCTTGCTTCCTTGTAGCTCTGGAATCTTGCTCTTGCTGTAGATGAACTTGGCTTGTTCTCTTATTAAACCACCATATAAACCTATGGAGGGTTGACAGTCTCTTGCTTCCTTGTAGCTCTGGAATCTTGCTCTTGCTGTAGATGAACTTGGCTTGTTCTCTTATTAAACCACCATATAAACCTATGGAGGGTTGACAGTCTCTTGCTTCCTTGTAGCTCTGGAATCTTGCTCTTGCTGTAGATGGACTTGGCTTGTTCTCTTATTAAACCACCATATCAACCTATGGAGGGTTGACAGTCTCTTGCTTCCTTGTAGCTCTGGAATCTTGCTCTTGCTGTAGATGAACTTGGCTTGTTCTCTTATTAAACCACCGTATCAACCTATGGAGGGTTGACAGTCTCTTGCTTCCTTGTAGCTCTGGAATCTTTGCTCTTTCTGTAGGTGGACTTGGCTTGTTCTCTTATTAAACCACCATATAAACCTATGGCTTCTCTGGACCTATATGGTTTACATGGACGTTATTTATTTATTTGTTACATTTATATACCGCCCTCCCCAAAGGCTTATGAACAGTGCGGAGATCCTCACCCTTAGCACCTCATAGATTAACTGAATAACTAACTCATAGATTAACTGAATAACTAACACAGAGGGCTTCTGGGTGGGGAAAGGAGAATTGTCTGCTGGGAAAAAGTCTTAAAGAGGCAGGGACTAACTAAAACACCCTCCCAGGAAAGACTTAACAATGAGGCAAAACCCATACTAACTACAGGGAAACTGAATCTTAAAAGGGAAATAACTAAAGGCTCTGTGGGGGCATGACAGCCGCCCTTCCTTATCATGACCAAACAGCAATTTTTGCACCAGGTAATCTCAAAGTCACCATCACATTAAGACAAGTCACTAGTCTTGAAGTCAGTGTATTGGCCTGGGGGGGAGGAGGAGGGGTGTGGGGGACGATTTTTCACACAGACACCCCTCATGACTAAATGGCCGCAGCCCTGGGACATTTGACCCCATATGTCCCCCTGAGCGGTACGCCCCTGGTGGGAAGAATGTTATCTCTGAAGCACAGCTTCTTGGCTTCCTTCACTGGCAACTCACCCCAATGCTATGTTTGGAAGAAATGGAACCCCACCCATAACAGGAAGAGGGGGACACTAGAGGTCTGGAGCGGGAGAGGAAAATCCGCAAGAATCGCCCCTCCCTCCACCTGTCCTCTGAAATCTTTCACAATATCCAACCTATTGTCTAGAAGTGACAGACATCGTCCATATTAATGCCACCTGCATAGATAGAAAAAACCATGTACAACGCGTACACAATACAACGCAGATGGATCAATGAAACCGTCGGCAGAGAACTTAAATTATTGAAAAAAGATGAATGGGCGCTAAAAGAAAGGCGACGAGGCGCATTTGCTCCTTTGTGGGAGCGACATCCTTTGTCGCACTCCCGATTGTTATTGAAATCTCAACATCTAGAGGGATTTTAATAGGACCAGGGCCAGAACTGGACATTTGATGGTGGACTCAGGTCTGGACACCACGTGCAGAGGACAAGAGAAGGGGAAGAGCTCGATTTTTAACTGAAGGATTCTTAAAAACTTATTAATTTGTTACTTTAAGTGGCTAAGAGTTATCCTTCAGTATATTGATCGATGTTATTGCAGATCTATGTAACACATTCTTGTTTTCTTTTTCCTTTTTAAAAATCTCCTTGTTATCATTTTTTGTAATGTTTTCTGAAAAAAATTAAAAATGAGAAGATTGCGTTGCTGATTGCCTTCTCATTTCTGAGTTCTGTTAAAGGTGATAGTTCTTACCTGTAAAACTCCTCTCGGCCTGAGACCCACATAGCTGAAGGATTATCTCTCCCAGTAGAAGAGTTTGTATTTCATACCCCACCTTTCTCTCCTGTTAGGAGACCCAAGGTGGCTTACAAACTCCTTTCCCTTCCTCTCCCCACAACAGGCACCTTGTGAGGTAGGTGGGGCTGAGAGAGTTCTGAGAGAACTGTGACTAGCCCAAGGTCACCCAGCAGGAATGTAGGAGTGCGCAAACACATTCTGGTTCACCAGATAAGCCTCTGCCACTCAGGAGGAGTGGGGAATCAAACCCAGTTCTCCAGATTAAAATCCACCTGCTCTTAGCCATTACACCAGCGGGGCTGAGCATTTGAGTAGACCTGGTGGCCATTCCGCTCTGCTTTTATGAGACCAAGCCATGTTCACAATACAAGCACACACATTGCTCTCTAGTAGAATAGAATAGAATAGAATAGAATCTTTATTGGCCAAGTGTGATTGGACACACAAGGAATTTGTCTCCGGTGCATATGCTCTCAGTGTACATAAAAGAAAAATACATTTGTCAAGAATCATAAGGTACAGCACTTAATCATAAGGTACAGCACTTAATGATTGTCATATAGGTCTAGTAAGCAATCAGGAAACAATCAGTAGTAATGAAAACATAAAATGTAAAATCATAAAATAAAATAAAATGTAATAAAATGTCAGCACAGGCTATAGTCATACAGTCATAAGTGGGAGGAGATGGGTAATAGGAATGATGAAAAAAGTAGTGCAGTAATTATATAATAAGTATATAATAAATAGTTTAACATTATCGAGGGAATTATTTGTTTAACAGAGTGATGGCATTCGGGAAAAAACTGTTCTTATGTCTAGTTGTCTTGGTGTGCAGTGCTCTGTAGCGACGTTTAGAGGGTAAGAGTTGAAACAGTTTATGTCCAGGATGCGAGGGGTCAGTAAATATTTTCACAGCCCTTTTTTTGACCCGTGCAGTATACAGGTCCTCAATGGAAGGCAGGTTAGCAGCAATTGTTTTTTCTGCAGTTCTGATTATTCTCTGAAGTCTGTGTCGATCTTGTTGGGTTGCAGAACCAAACCACACAGTTATAGAGGTGCAGATGACAGACTCAATGATTCCTCTGTAGAACTGTATCAGCAGCTCCTTGGGCAGTTTGAGCTTCCTGAGTTGGCGCAGAAAGAACATTCTTTGTTGTGCTTTTCTGATGACATTTTTGATGTTAGGTGACCATTTTAGGTCATGAGATATGATGGAGCCTAGAAATTTAAAGGTCTCTACTGTTGATACTGTGTTGTCTAGTATTGTGAGAGGAGGTAGGATGGGAGGGTTTCTTCTGAAATCTACCACCATTTCTACGGTTTTAAGTGTGTTCAGTTCTAGATTGTTCCAGTGGCACCACGAGGCTAGTTGTTCAACCTCCCGTCTGTATGCGGTTTCATCGTTGTCTCGAATGAGACCAATCACTGTTGTATCATCTGCAAATTTCAGTATTTTAACAGATGGATCGTTTGAGATGCAGTCATTGGTATACAGAGAGAAGAGAAGTGGTGAAAGTACACAGCCTTGGGGGGCCCACATCTTGGGGGGCCCACATAGTACACACATCTAGGCTGGCCTGGGCCACTGAGCATGACGTGCACGCACCACGGTGAGCAGGGAGGACTCGGCTGGCGGGCCTGGTACCTGTGCTCCAGGTGGCTGCTGCCCTAGGGGGAGGGTGCAGAGGAGGCAGAGATGCTAGAGAGGCACAGAGTGGTGCACGCGGGACTTCCTGGAGGCTAGAGCAAGCTGGCCCCTTCTCGAGCGGGTGGGGCAGAGGAAGAGGGAGCCAACCGGTTTTTTCTAAACTAAAACCTCAGCATTCAGGTTAAATTGCTGGGTTGGCGCTTTGCGATAAATAAGTGGGGTTTGGGTTGCAATTTGGGCACTCGGTCTCAAAAAGGTTCGCCATCACTGCTCTAGTTCGCCCTCACCGCCCTGAGCCCTCCAGGGGAGGGTGGTATATAAACCCAATAAATAGACAGACAGACAGACAGACAGACAGACAGACAGACAGACAGACAGACAGACAGACAGACAGACAGACAGACAGACAGACAGACAGACAGACAGACAGACAGACAGACAGACAGACAGACAGACAGACAGATAGATAGATAGATAGATAGATAGATAGATAGATAGATAGATAGATAGATAGATAGATAGATAGATAGATAGATAGATAGATAGATAGATAGTGTCTGAAAGCCATTCTTGCTCTCTAAGCTCAATGTACCTTCCCCACGCATCAGTTAGATGCTGCCTGCTCTTCCTGCTCCAAAATAGATTTGCTACAGGTTGGAAAATGGCACCAACCATCCATCACGGTTCATGCTGAAGGGTGCACCATATGCTTCTGGTGACTGACAGTGACAAAATCACCATGTGTGCGGAGGAGGGGGCTTCTTTGGGAGGCGTCCAAAGCCCACGGACAGAAATATTGAAATCAGGTCTTCCGATGATGCCTAAAGGAGATGTTTTTTAAAAAAAACTTGAAAGATGCGCTGAGCAAGTTGTCGTTCCATAGGGCTGCCTCCAACTCTTTGCAGACACCGAATAGGAGAGCCACGCACATATCTGGGGGCAGCTAGGGAGATCCTGAAAGGGACAGAGGGTAGCTCTAGGAATTTGCTAGAAACGGTATGGAAAAACCATAGATTATCCGTTGATTCCTAGAACTAACCTTTTGTAGTGGCAGATGTCTTTTCTTGGTATTATTCTCCTGCTGCCCGTTGAAGGGGCAGTAGGTAATGGGAGGTAAGGCAACGGCCAGCCTAAAGCATGGGCAGCTTCTCCTACTCCTCTCCCTTCCCTGATTGGCCAAGGGGGAACTGAGCCGAGAAAGAAAGGAAAACAGAGGAAGTTGGCAGTGATGGGAAACTGCAGATGCTGCTTTCCTCAGGGTGCTTTATTGAGGAGCAGGCCTCATCCAGTGCTCCACAATGGCCTTTTCCACACAACCAATATAAAACATTTTAAGCATTTGATGGGATCCAAAAATTTTAGTAACAGGTTCCCATGGTGGTGGGATTCAAACTGTGGCGTAGCGCCAATGGGGCTGGCAGGGCACGACGGGGGCGTGGCCGGGCATTCCTGGGCGGGGCATTCCTGGGCGGGGCTATGGCAAGGATGCAGCCGCTGCGCCGGTCCTTGGGCGGGAAACGAATGCACGCAGGCGCAGGCTGCCACGCACGCCAGTGCACCTCCTGCTAGACTGTTTCAAGTTCTGCGCGCTACTGCTGAGAGGAGGGCGTAACTCAGGCAAAAATCACGTGGCAAAATCACCAATTAGTAACCCCCTCTCGGCACACACAAATAATTAGTAACTTACTCTCGGGAACCTGTGAGAACCTGCTGGATCCCACCTCTGATTTTAAGGCAGGAAATAAGACATTTATTCCATGGAGTTCTGCAGCAGTTTTAGCCCAAAACGTTTTATTTTCAGCCTAAAAACGTTTTAAGTGAATTTAAAAGTTTTAACTGAATTTAAAAGTCAACTTTTATGCAATGTGTATTTTGAATGTGGCTTATATAGGGTTTAGTATTTATTGTATGGTGTATGTTGACGATCACTTTAAAAAATTCACATTTAAATCTGCTTTGAGGTCTTAGCTTTAAAAAGGGGTTGGACAGATTTATGGAGAAGTCGATCTATGCCTACCAATCTTGATTATCCTTGATCTCAGATTGCAAATGCCTTAACAGACCAGGTGCTCGGGAACAACAGCCGCAGAAGGCCATTGCTTTCACATCCTGCACGTGAGCTCCCAAAGGCACCTGGTGGGTCACTGCGAGTAGCAGAGAGCTGGACTAGATGGACTTTGGTCTGATCCAGCTGGCTTGTTCTTATGTTCATTATTGGCTTCTGTGTTTCTAGTTTGTATGGTATGAAACTGTTTTCTTCTTTCACCTATTTTTATTGCCACTGTGCCTAATTTAGGTGCTTCTTTTATGGTATTTTTCGGTGGGGGGGGAGGGGAAATAACATTAAAAATACATACGCTTAGCAAGGAAAACCGTTGCAAGGAAACAGAAACCAGTCCTGAAATAAAGACTCGCAGACTCAATTCACTCAAGGGAGACATGAAATCAATAGAGGATCTTTCAAGTTGAAGCATCAAAGATGAGAAATTTGAACTCACCCTGGCTCCGTATTGCTCTATTTAGAAGTAGAAGCTACCAGCAAATACAATTCACATTCTGTAAGCGCAGGCACAATATTAGCAATTGAGGCATATCCTCCCCCACCTGATCTGAGAGGGACAGGAGCACATGAAAAGGAATCTCCCACCCTCCTCTGTTCTGTCATCTCACATGCTCGCAAGCAAACGATCCGGCCCTTTCTACACAAATCACCTAAAACGTTTGCAAAATGTTTTCAATCTCCCCCTTTACCGTGATGTTAGTCCGCACTCAACCCCTCGAAATGATTCCTGGCAGCCATTAGATCACAGGTGTCAAACTTGCAGGGGAGCAGCAGTGGCGTAGGAGGTTAAGAGCTCGTGTATCTGATCTGGAGGAACCGGGTTTGATTCCCAGCTCTGCCACTTGAGTTGTGGAGGCTTATCTGGGGAATTCAGATTAGCCTGTACACTCCCACAGCTGGGTGACCTTGGGCTAGTCACAGCTCTTTGGAGCTCTCTCAGCCCCACCCACCTCACAGGGTGTTTGTTGTGAGGGGGGAAGGGAAAGGAGATTGTAAGCCTCTTTGAGTCTCCTACCGGAGAGAAAGGGGGGATATAAATCCAAATTCTTCTTCTTCTTCTTCTTCTTCTTCTTCTTCTTCTTCTTCTTCTTCTTCTTCTTCTTCTTCCAGATGTTATGGACTACAGTTCCCATCACCCCCTGCCAGCATGATACTGGCAGGGGATGATGGGAACTGTAGTCCATAACATCTGGAGGGCCGCAAGTTTGACACCTATGCTTTAGATTCCCCCCCGTTTTAGTTCTGTGTTGAATTGATGCTTCAATGCTTCAAAGCTTCTTGCTGCAATTCTCATAGCTTGTATAATCGAAGATTATTTTTTTAGTTTATTATTATCATAAATCAACAATTACAAGCTTAGTTACTATAAACATCCCTCAATACATAGTGCTACAAGTAATACCTTCACAGTACAGAATTGGAAAGTTAACACTAAATTAAAAAAGAAAAAAAAGAGATAGCTGAGTCAACTATTTCACACAAAACATATAGCTAATTAACTAGACAGATAATTAACTAACTATTTGTTCAGTTATTCTTGAAAACCATCAACTCCCCCCCCCCCCCTTAAGTGCATATGGCTTCCACTTGGGTCTAATCCTTAATATAATATCATTCATTTTCTATATAGCTTTACATCATTTCATTAATTTCATCAGCACTGCAGGCATGGCAAATATCTATTCATCATTTTTCCTCAATGCAATGAGGAAAAATGCTTCGAAGATTTAACACCAACACCAACACCCATTTAAAAACAAGGCAAGAGGAAACTGAATGAGCTCAGAAAATGGCGCCAAGGAAGAAGTTCGGCACAGAGGCATGGGAAACGTAGTCAATCGATCGCATAGCAACTGAAGACGTTTTGAAAGCGTTTCAACCAAAGAATCGTTTTAAAAGGGCCTTCATTTAAAACGTTTTGAGGCTGGAAATAAAATGTTTTCAAAAGACTCAAGGGGGTAAAAACAATGAGGAACTCAGCGGAGGAAACCTTTTATTTCCTGCCTCAAAATGTTTTAAAAGGTTTGTGCGGAAAGAGCCACTGGATGGCCCCTTGGATTGAGAGGGAAAGAGTGCACTTCGAAGGGAAGCTTATGAGATTTCTCTTCCCACATCTTCCTCCATCCAAGTTCTCCTCCTCCCGGCTGCCATTTTGCTTCTCATGATTGAGACTTGGCAGGCAGGCAGTGGTCTGTATGTGCACCCTGCACATAATGGCATATCCTCTGCTCCAGGCGGGAGGCTGCCATTTCATTCACTCTTTCTCTCTACCTGTTCTTTCATAAAATCATAGAGTTGGAAGAGACCACAAGGGTCATCAAGTCCAACCCTAGAATCATAAATGGGAGGCCCTTTTTTGGGAGGACCTCCAATTTTTTAAGTATTAGGATGTGTAGTCCTCGAGCCACTGCTTTTATTAAGCAAACATTATAGTATGGAAAAAAGATATTAACTGAAGAATGCTGTAGTGGAATTCAGCTCCAAGAAAGCCAGCTTGATGCCATTCATGGTATCCTGACAACAAACCAATTTCTGAACTCAAGAGTCTCATTATTGTGGTTGTAAGGATCTCAGTCGTTCTTGTTTCCCTTACAGCCCAACCTGGCCTTGATGGAGATTCTTTTGGCCGGGCGTCCGGCCAGGACCTGCACCAACCTTGTGAGAATGCTTATCTCGCTGTTGCATAGTAGAATTCCGTTCTCATGAGAACGGAGCCGGGGGGATGGGTTAGTCAGCATTATAACCTGTTGTTTGAGCGGGGTTGCTCATTCCTGCCATGTCGTGTGTGTGTGCTTTCCAGGATGTCTGAATAAACGGACTTATAATCAAAAGCCTTTTTATTTCTGCTCTTTGGAATTCCTTACAGTGGTGTTCAACAGACCTTGACAGTTAAGTGCATGGCTCAAGTACTGGAGGAAATCTGCACTGATAAGGTATTTTGTGCTAACTGTGCCATTTTATCTACATTTACAATCACCAAGCAAGTTGGAGAACTTGGAGAAGAGCTGCACATGTCACTGGCTGTCAAGGAAAAAAGTTTTGATTCGTCATTGGGAAAGAGTGATGAATGTTATACCATTCAGCATTAATTACATCCGGCATCATGTACTTATTCACTTATTCACCATCTGTTTCAAATTTTTCTCCCAAAGGTAGATGCAGACTATGGAGACATAAGAACATAAGAACAAGCCAGCTGGATCAGACCAGAGTCCATCTAGTCCAGCTCTCTGCTACTCGCAGTGGCCCACCAGGTGCCTTTGGGAGCTCACATGCAGGAAGCAATGGCCTTCTGCTGCTGCTGCTCCTGAGCACCTGGTCTGTTAAGGCATTTGCAATCTCAGATCAAGGAGGATCAAGGTTGGTAGCCATAAATCGACTTCTCCTCTATAAATCTGTCCAAGCCCCTTTTAGAGCTATCCAGGTTAGTGGCCATCACCACCTCCTGTGGCAGCATATTCCAAACACCAATCACACGTTGCGTGAAGAAGTGTTTCCTTTTATTAGTCCTAATTCTTCCCCCCAGCATTTTCAATGAATGCCCCCTGGTTCTAGTATTGTGAGAAAGAGAGAAAAATGTCTCTCTGTCCACATTTTCTACCCCAGGCATAATTTTATAGACTTCAATCCTATCCCCCCTCAGACGTCTCCTCTCCAAACCAAAGAGTCCCAAACGCTGCAGCCTCTCCTCATAAGGAAGGTGCTCCAGTCCCTCAATCATCCTCGTTGCCCTTCTCTGCACTTTTTCTATCTCTTCGATATCCTTTTTGAGATGTGGCAACCAGAACAGACATTTTTTACCATGCAGAAGTCAGGTGGCTCAGCAGAGGCAAAGTCCTCAAATGTTTTTTTCCCCAGTCCATCATGAAGTTGGTGTTTTCTTGCAGAGAAAGGAAAAGGCCAAGAAGTACATTCTGACCCTGAATGGATTTTCAATTTGGCTTTCTTAACTGATACCACAGAACATCTGAACACACTGAATCTAAAGTTTCAAAGCAGGAAATGAAATATTTTCTCCATGGAGTACTGCACTGTTTTTTTTCTTCCTTTGGTTTCGGAAACGTTTTATTGCCAGCCTGAAAACGTTTTTTTTTTCTGAAAACCCTTTTATAATGATTCTATTGTTTGCCCATTGCCATTTTCCATACCTCTGTGCCCTAGCTAAAATTCCCCCTTGGCCCCATTCCACCCCCCCCCCCAAAAAAAAACCCTGATCTTTAGAGTGTACCTCTTTATTTTCCATCATTTTTGGCTGTTCTCTCAATCCTGCCTCCCCCTCACATTTTCTCTTGCATGCGGGTAAATTTACTCAAGATTACATGAAGCAACGATTTTCTTCCTGCAGTCTCTCTTGGGTGTGTAAACCCACAATTACCACAGAGAAGATAAAACTTTCTGAAGCATTGTTTGGAAAAAAAATAGCCCCCCAGGAGAGAAAAAATCCTCATGGCGGTCTTGATACGTTTGGTGGGGGGTGAGTGTAAACAAATATTGTAGAAAGGGGGGGCAGAGGTGGGATCCAGCAGGTTCTCACAGGTTCCCGAGAGTAGGTTACTAATTATTTGTGTGTGCCGAGAGGGGGTTACTAATTGGCGATTTTGCCACGTGATTTTTGCCTTAGTTACGCCCCTCCTCTCAGCAGCAGCGCGCAGAACTTGAAACAGTCTAGCAGGAGGTGCACCGGCGTGCGTGGCAGCCTGCGCCTGCGTGCATTCGTTTCCCTCCAAGGACCGGCGCAGCGGCTGCGTCCTTGCCGCAGCCCCGCCCAGGAATGCCCTGCCCCTGGAATGCCCGGCCACGCCCCCATCGTGCCACGCCCCGTCTCATTGGCATGACGCCACAATTTGAATCCCACCACTATGGGAACCTGTTACTAACATTTTTGGATCCCACCGGGGGGGTGGGTCAAAATGTTCTTTTTTAGGTGACTTGTGTGGAAAGAGCCCCATTCTGAATTGAAAGCTTCTGAATCCTAAACCCTTTTGTGAAGCAAGTTAATGAAGATAACTTTTCAAACTTCTCATGCGGCAGTGAACTAAAAATTGAGAAGGAGAGGAATTCACAAGTCAATGTGAAAGATACATCAAAGCACTGAACCTACTGCAAGTGGAATTCCAAATCGGACTCAGTGATTGCCACAAGCATGGAAAGGAAATAAGAATGTTTCAGAATCCATTTGAAGTAGCACCAGAAGATGCAAGAAACTTCTTTTTTCCGATGGAACTGGTCGATTTGCAGGCCAGTGATCATCTCAGAGACATTTACAAAAAAAATAGTCTGTTAGATTTCTATTCTGGTCTACCTGTTATCTTTCTCACCCTGAAGGAATTTGCTGCAGGCATGTTCATAGCCTTTAGCACCATAGAATCCTAGAGTGGGAAGAGACCACAAGGGCCGTCAAGTCCAACCTCCTGCCAAAATTGTGAAATCCAAGAGCAGGTCAAGACATATAGATGAACATTTACATGGCATTTTAAGGCTATTCAAAGACATATCTAGAGTGGGGTGAGCCAGAGCTCACCGTCTGATGTGAAATGTCCTGTCTATTTCTCAGGACACGGAAGTTCCTTCAAGTCTTTCCTCTCAGTATTTTCACAGAAATATACATATTTTAAATCTGCAGGTTTGACAAGTGCTTTTTGTCATGCCCCCACAGACACCCTCGCCATTTTCCTTATTTAAGCCTCAGTTGTACCGTTAGAGAGAATGGATTTAGTTGCCTTTTGTACAGTGTTCTGTGGGAGGGAACCTTAGTTAGACCCTGTCCCTTTAAGAAGCCCCCTATAGGCAAGAGCACTGCAGTATCTCTAATTAGTTAGTGTAACCCCCATGCTCAGAATGGGTTGACCCAGGAAGGGGTGGAGACTCAAAGCAGCAAGAGGCTGCAGCAGACCTCATGTAGTTCGAGGATACAAGGCTACCAGACTCGGACCTTGGTTGTATAAGCCCTTAACACCTTGTTCAGGTAACTGCAATATTGTTGGGAACTACTGGGAAAGCAGTTGTTTATTTTTGCTATGTTGTAAATGTTGGAGTTTATTGTTTCAAGGCTTCTTTTTGTGTTTGTAATGGGTGAGAGTTCTCCTGAAACCTTCTCACCATGTTGGAACTCTGTCTCACCAAGCCCTTGGAGTCTTCAGGAGCCAACCCACTTGCAAAGAAGAATTGGACTTGGCAGTATCAGTAGACTGTAAATATAAGGACTTGAAAAGGCAACCTGAACAGGACCTTGAAATGTGATGTTAAATGTTGATGTTATATGTTAAGAAAGTAAACCATTTTGTTTTTAAAAATTTGTTGTTGCAAACTCATTCCAAGTTCTGCCCCACAGAACCCACAAGCTGAGGTTACATTAGCAGTCCCTGTTTTACAGTCTTTTTAGTTCTGGTGTCTGGGGAAGGCTGGAGAGAGCAATATCTCAGACTTATAAGGTGTTAGAGATCCATGGAACTCAGAATAAACAAGTTCAACAGGATCGCAGTCCAAATAGAGGACACCAGGAGATCTCAGAAGCAGCACAAGCAGTGCAGACTTTCTTGGAAGCAAGCAAGGAAGAATTGGGTGTCTGCAAGCTCTTCAAACAATCTCCAATGGTTTCCAGCATTGCAAGTATTTTTTAATAGTTAGACTTCATAGGAGGAGTCCGAGTCCTAAACTGTCAATATTATTAAACTGTTTTTGAACTGTTACTCATTCCTCTGTGGGTCTTACACTCTGTTCTGGCCAAGTGCAAGGTACCCGATAATAGATTTCTTGGGGAACAGAACACTTCGGGGGTAGGGCGGTCTATTAAATTGAATTAACAACAACAACAACAACAACAACAACAACAACAACAACAACAACAACAACAACAACAACAACAACAACAACAACAACAACAAGAAGAAGAAGAAGAAGAAGAAGAAGAAGAAGAAGAAGAAGAAGAAGAAGAAGAAGAAGAAGAAGAAGAAGAAGAAGAAGAAGAAGAAGAAGAAGAAGAAGAAGAAGAAGAAGAAGAAGAAGAAGAAGAAGAAGAAGAAGAGACGAACGCAGTCACGGAGCTACAAGGGGACGGGTGTGTGTGCTGTGCACTGGGCACACGCCTGGGGGGTGCAAAAATTGCCCCAGGTCCCTTTTCCTTCCCCCCGTGGTGCCCCCCTGTGGCGCCCCCAACCCTCCCCCGCACCCCATCCCCCCCTTCCCGCACTTACCTTAGTTCCTTTCCTTTTTCAAAACTTTTCCAGGCTGCAAAAGGCCTGTTCTCAGTAAAAATGGCCTGAGAAACCAAAGTTCCCAGGAGACCTTGGGGCTCACAAGTTCTCCTGGGAAGTATAATTCCTCAGGCAGTTTTTACTGAGAACAGGCCTTGCAACCTAAACTGAAAAAAAAAGGAACTAATGAAAATCTTGAGGAAAGAAAGAGAGTGCAGTATGAAGCCACAGGGGAGAAGGCATGAGGGCAAGAAAAATAGAATCTTTTCCAGGCCAGTTTGGCCCAGCTTTTTTCTCTGCACGAATGTGAATGCAGGCATGACCTTACAAATATTGCTCAGGTAGCTAGGCAAAGCTGTGCCCAGGGCGGCCTCTGAGTTTTCCGCCCCCCCCCCTCCCCCGCACGCCACCACTTACCTTATCCAGCAGTTATGACGGTGCTTTCGGGTGGCCATGGCACAGGGATCCATGGGGGGCGGGTGTGTGTGAGAAAATGTAGAGACTGCCATCCCCTCTCTGTCCCATAGAGCAGGGCAGAGGGAGTTTTCCCTGCTCAGGGCAGCAGCTCTGAGCAGCAAGAGCAGGCCGCTGCCGCCATTCCCCCCTCTGCCCCCAAGGAGCAGGCAGCTGAGCCTCCTTCTCTGTAGGGAAGAGGGGGTCCTTGATGCTGCCGGCTCCTGCAGCAGGAGAGAGGGAACTTCTGAGAGTGAGAGGGGTGCTGCTGCAGCCTCTAAACTTGGGGCTATTGGCTTCCTCTTCTTTTTAAGCCGAGAAAGGGACCTTTCTCGGCTTAAAAGAAAAGAGGAAGCCCAGAGCTCCGAGCTTAGAGCTGGCCTCTCACTCTCAGAAAGTTCTGAGAGTGAGAGAAGCTGCAGCCCCATTCCTGGGCATTTAGGGGTTTTACACTAGAGCGGTCCCTTTCTCGGCTTAAAAAAGGGGGTGTGGTCCGGCTATTTTGCACCCCCCATGTGACTTCTTTTGGTGTGCCCGGGACAAACCGGCCCAGATGTCCCCGTGGGAGCTTCACCACTGTGTCAGGCTGATGATCAGAAACCCCTGAACTTCATGTTACTTTGAAGGCAGAGCTTCAGAGGCAGAGACAGAAGTATAAAGCTGAACTTGGCCAGGGCAGAGCCTGGCTGGATCCAGCTTTAAATTGCAGGTTTCGGAGGTGGTGCCTGTGTAACTCCCATGCTCAGAATGGGTTGACCCAGTAAGGGGTGGAGACTCAAAGCAGCACGAGGCAGCAGACCTCATGTAGTTGGAGGAGACAAGGCTACCAGACTCGGACCTTGATTTCTATAAGCCCTTAACACCTTGTTAAGGTAAACTGCAATATTGTTGGGAACTACTGGGAAGGTAGTTGTTTATTTTTGATATATTTGTAAATGTTGGAGTTTATTGTTTCAGGGTTTTCTTTTTGTGGCTGTAATGGGCGAGAGTTCTCCTGGAAACCTTCATCATGTTGAATCCTGTTCATCAAGCCCTTGGAGTCTTCAGGAGCCAACCCACTTGCAAAGAAGAATTGGACTTGGCAGTATCAGTAGACTGTAAATATAAGGACTTGAAAATGCAACCTGAACAGGACCTTGAAATGTGATGTTAAATGTTGATGTTATGTGTTAAGAAAGTAAACCATTTTGTTTTTAAAAATTGTTGTTGCAAACTCATTCCAAGTTCTGCCCCACAGAACCCACAAGCTGAGGTTACACCTGCAGTTTAAAGCTGGCCCAGCCAAGACCAGCCTTGAACTGCACACCCCTGTCCCCAACAAATGCCACATGGAGTTGGGGAGGTGCAGTTCAACACTAGGCAGGCAGTTCTTGCCCTGGACACCATCTTTAGTCGATAGGCTTCTGAGGGTATCTGTCACAAACCTTAACTTGGACATCAATGCCTCGGCTAACAGAAAACAGTCACTGAAGTCACACTGACTAGGTAAGCAAGTGTCACTAAAAAGATTTCACAGTAAAATATTGTTCCCAAATGGGTTGTGGCTGTTTCCACACAAGTCACCTACATGTTTTTAAAACATTTTAGACCCCCCCCCACCCCCCCACAATAACATAATTTTTGTTCACACTCACCCCCTTGAAACAATTCCTGACCGCCATTTTCTATTTTTCCCTGTTTTTCCCCCAGTGCATTGACCTGGTACATTTGAAGAAATTTATTTTTGTTTGTCTTGATGTTTTTTTAGCAATCTGCTCCTCGAATTCTCTTTTTGATCTCCTAATTGCTAACTGTCATTTCTTTTGCCAGATCCTGTGTTTCCTGCTGTCACCTCAATTGAGTAAAACTTCCATTTTTACAACGCAGACTTTTGGCTTTTTATAGCTTCCTTGGAGGCCATAAAATTAAAGGAATCAGGAATAAAAGGATTGTTTCTGGGAGGCAGGAAGGTGGCAAAGAAACTGAATTGATTTTTCACATCTGTTTTCATTGTGGAACCAGGGTCTCTGCTACTGTTGCCAGACTCCCCTCCTTCCATCTGCACAGACAAACACACACACACAACCTGAATGTATGTACTGCCCATTGCAGCGGAGGGCCTTACATACAATCAGTGACGTACCTAGGCAAACTGGAGCCCTGGGCAAAACCTGAGTTTGATGCCCCCCCCCCCAACAACAACCTTTATTAGGCATTGAAAGAATAAAAAAAGAACGAAAGAAAACAAGTAGGGTTGGAGATTCGGACAGTCCAAATCCGAATTTTTACCGAATCTGCACGGATTCGGACGGATTCGGACGAGCAGGGGCCGAATCTGGGCTGTCGAATCCTAACAGATCGAATCCATGGGATTCGGATTACCAACCAGTGCGTTTTATTTTTTGGTGTTTTTTTCACATTTCGGCCTGCAGGGGCATTTTTTAAACATACCAGCACCAAATTTTCAGGGTATCATCAGGAGACTGTCCTGATGATACCCTCAAAGACTAGTGCATTTTGGTTAGGGGCCAAGTTATGGACCCCCCCAAAGTGGTGTCCCTATCCCCATTGCTCCAATGGGAGACTAAGGAGATGAGGCTACCCGCTTTTTGAGGGTCCGCTGGCCCCTGAACCAGAAGCTTGCACACCAAACTTGGAGGGCTATCATCAGGACAGTCTCCTGATATGATACTAATCAGTAGTACCATTACATCTACAAGAAACTACCCCTGCAGGCACCCCAGAAATTGCACGTTGCTGTTCTGCAGTGACTTAGCTGCATTGCTGTCAACCAGGAATTTTCTGGGGGGGCTGTGGGTACATTTTCATTGACCCACAAAACTTTCAGGGTATCTTCAGGAGAGTCATGAGTGACACCATCAGGTTTGGGGAACTTGCTGGGAAGTGGAGATGGGCCTACCCTTTTGGGTCCCATAGAATTAAACCCCCTGAAGCAAAATTCTGGCTTTCAGAGACTCTCCTGAAGACTTTCATACCCTGAAAGTTTTAGACGACCAATGTGCTCAAAAGCCTCTACCAGAAATTCCCCATTGACAGCAATACAGCCAAGTCACTTGGGAACAAAGAATCTTAGGCAGAATTTCTGGGGTGCCACAGGGAGACATTTTGAGATGTATTGGCACCAAATTATCAGGGTATCATCAGGTGACTGTCCTGATGTTTGCCCACCAGGTTTGGTGCAGTTTGGACGAGTATGGACCCTCAAAAGGGTGCAACTATCCCTACGGCTATTGTGTTTCCAATGGGAGCTGATAGGGATGGGGGGCTACACCTTTGAGAGTCCATAACTTTGAAACCACTGGGGCAAACTGCACCAGAGCTTTTGGGGGGTATCATCAGGACAGTCTCGTCATACTAATTTGCGTCACTTTAACTAATAAAATGTTGGTTTCGTGTTTCACAGCTCACTCCTCCAGCAGGCTTCATGTGCAGGGCGGTGAAACATGAAAACTGGAATTTTTTTTAAAGCTAGTGGCACCAAATTTCAGGGTATCATCAGGAGACTGTCCTGATGACACCCGGTTGAATTGCAGTTTGGTTCGAGGGGCCAAAGTTATGGACCCTCAAAGGGGGCCTTATCCCCATTGTTTCCAATGACAGCTAAGGAGATGGTGGCTACCATTTTGAGGGTCCATAACTTGGCCCCCTAAACCAAACTGCACCAGCGTGGGGTGTCATCAGGACAGTCTCCTGATGATACCCACTGATATTTGCGCTGATATGTCACAAATGTGCCTGCAGTTCCCCAAAAAATTTGCCCAAGGTTTTCTGCAGTGACTTCTGCATTGCTGTCAATGTGGAATTTCTGGTGGAGGGCTGTGGGGTGCACATTTATCAAGGTACAGTCACAAAGATGTTCAGCCCAGGGTATCTCTCAGGAGATGTCTTTTGGATGACACCATCCAGGCTTTGAGGAACTCTTTGCTTATGGGGGCAGTGGGAGATGGACCCTACCCATAACATTGAGACGCAACGACTTAGCAACGGTGCCACCACAACTGGATGGTGGCCATAAGAAGAGACTCTCCTGAAGACACCCTGAAAGTTTTGTCAGGTTTACCATGAGAAATGTGCACTCCTTACAGCCCCTCCCACAGAATTTTCCTATTGGCTGCAATGGAGGCCAGCCAGCCGCACCTACAGAGCATAGAATCTGGGGGAAATTTCTTTGGTGACTGTGAGGGGTGCAGTTTTAGAGCTACTGTCACTCAAAATTTTGGGGTATCATAAATGTACTGTCCCTAATGATACTCCCCAAGTTTGGTGAAGTTTGGTAGTTCAAGGGGTCCCAGCGTTATGTGGACTGGCTTCAAAGGAGTCAGCCCCCATCTCCTGTTAGCTTCAAATTTGGAAACAATGGGGGGATGGGAACGCACCCGCCTGAGGGTCATTAACTTTAACCCCCTAGAACCAAACTGCACCAAACTTTTGGGGAGAATCATCAGGACCAGTCTCCAGTAAAGATATCGAAATTTTGGTGCTGCTAGCAGCTGCAAGGGTGTCCCCTGCAGGCCAAAACGATGTAAAAAAACACTCCAAAATTCAAAAAAAATAATAAAAAGCGGACCCGAATTTTTTGGATTTGCCCGAATTTTTCGGGTATATCCGAGATTGGACTATTGCCTTCAGATCTCGGGCATACAAATAATTTTATGCCCCAAAATACCCAAATCCGAATTTTACCGAATTTTTTTAGTATTGACCAACCCTAAAAAACAAGCATTGGCAGGAAGGGGTGGATTTAAAGAAGGAGAATCTGGGGGAAATTTAGAAGATTGTGTGCCTGCTGTCCCAGGGTGCAATTATTAAGATGGCAGCACCAAAATTTTCTTTGTGAGAGTATATCTTCATAGCGAGCCCCTACTGATGAAAATTACCCATGTTTGGTGAAGTTTGGTTCAGGGGGTTCAAAGTTATGGACCCTCAAAGGTGTAGCCCCCATCTCCTATTACAGTGATGGCGAACCTATGGCACGGGTGCCAGAGGTGGCACTCAGAGCCCTCTCTGTGGAGCGCACTGAAACAGAGTTTCATCATGTGGGGAGGTGGAAAATCACTCCCCCCCTCACACACACATCTAGGCTAGGCTGGGCCTCTGGGCTCGATTTCATTAGCATTAAACTTAAGACCTGGTTTTGGGGAAGCAGTGTGAGTAACCCTGTTAAGTGCTGTTAAACCCCACTGATTTTCATGCAAAGAACTAAGCAGCGATCCTTTACTCTGGGGAGTAGGCTCGATTTGCTGGCAATGTGGCTTGCTTCTGAGTAAACCCTCCTAGAATTAAGTGATTCACTCCATTTGAAGAGTTGCATAGTTTGCTTCAATAAAGCCAACAACTACCGGCCTCGAGCTTAGCTGGTAACGCCTCAGAGCCAACCATTTTTCTTAACTAAAACCTCAGTATTCAGGTTTAAATTGCGATGTTGGCATACTGCGATAAATAAGTGGTTTTGGGTTGCAGTTTGCAGCCTTTCGGTCTCGAAAAGGTTAGCCATCACTGTGTCCTATTAAGCTCCCATTGGAAACAATGGGGGGATGGGGAACATCTCCCTATGGGAGTCCATGGCACTGGACTCCCTAAATTAAACCTTAGCAAACCTGGGTGATATCATCAGGATAGTCTCCTGAAAAATCCCTGAAATGTTGGTGCTGCTAGCTTAAAAACTGCGCCTCCTACAGGCCAAAAACAGAAAAAAAAACACTGAAAATTCAAAAAATCCCACCTGCATTTTTGGTGCCCCCCACAAGGTGGCGCCCTGGGCAACTGCCCACTTTGCCCAATGGGAGGAACGCCTCTGCATACAATCAGTGAACACTGCATATTAGAGCATGCATGTGCGTGGTCCTGGCACCCCCACTAAGCTATCAAGAATACAACAATCTTTTTGTTAATCCTCAGACTTTGACCCTTTCTGCACGACACAAAGGGATATGCAAAAAGAAGAATTTTGGGGAGGAACTCCACACAGCTTTTTTCCCCCCAAAACGTCCTCAGGATGTTTTATTTCGGCTCAACTTGGAGTTCTTTGAAATTGCTAAACTAGCAATCTTTGCATTGTCGAAGGCTTTCGCGGCCGGCAGGGATAGAGCCTCGGGGTGCTGTATGTTGAACCGGGAGAGTATTCGCTGACGCGTGCTTTCAGTGTCTGTGGCATTCTGCCGCCTGGCGTTTAGCCACCGTCTGGCTGCATCTTCAGAGGATCCTCTGAAGATGCCAGCCACAGATGCAGGCGAAACGTCAGGAGAGAAGGCTGCTAGAACACGGCCAGACCGCCCGGAAACCACACAGCCCCCAAGCAATCTTTTTTCTGAAGTCGGCTTAAAGATACGCATGAATTACAGCATTCCATTTTCCTGCAATGTTCTTAGTGGCAAGAGTGTTACAAGATACCCAACCTCCTGAACAGCTCTGATGTGCTCTTTTGTGAGACTGTTGACAAATTTTATACTGGAAATTAGTAATTTTAACTGTGTTTTTAAATTTATTTATTTATTTATTATTTCGATTTTTATACCGCCCTATCCCCGAGGGGCTCTGGGCGGTGTACAACAATTAATACAGATAAGTTAGGGGCAAACCATACAAATAAGACAACAGCAGCCCATAAAACTCCGACATTAAAACATACTGAATTTCATTAAAACAGCGGTAATTTCATAATGAAGGCACCCGGAAAATCCTTTCCTTTAAAACCCTCCCCTAGGGAGCAGTCGGACTCCTCCATAGGAGGATAATCTTGATGGTATCGAAATCTTGTTTTACTTTGAAATTCTGTCCTGCTTTGTATGCCAATAAAGGCTTGTTGTTCTTGAAGTCGACTTAAAGTCGTCTCCTGCTTACTGTATGGAGCTCAGGAGACAACGTATTTCTCCTTGCCCTGTAAAGCTCTTACTGACATTTTCTGCTGCTTGAATCCTCGGTTGCCCGGGCCATTTGCTGAACTTGCCCTGGGATGCGGGTGGAGGGGTGCCCTTGTGCTGCGGCGGCTGCCACCACTGCCCCTCCTTGGCCCACCCATAGTCCGCTGGGGTTGCTGCTTCAGTGTCCTTGCCCCACGCTAGCAAAAGCTTATTGAAGTGGGCCGGTGATAGTCTCAGCGGTTTGACCAGGTGGGAGGACCGTTGTCTCCGAGAGAGCGAGTGGCCGCCTCATTCTGCTGTTTTGTTTGGACTGTTTTTACTCATTCTTTGTAAGCCCCACCCCCAAGCCATGTGTGCATGATGATTGGCTGGAAGGGGGGTGGTGGAAGTGAGTTGTGCATGGTGATTGGCTAGAAGTGCGTCGTCACCGCTATAGCTAGCCTTTTATATACACTGATGAGACCTCGGTCCATCAGAGTCAGTATGGTCTACTCCAGTGATGGCGAACCTTTTAGAGACCGAGTGCCGGGGCGGAGCAAGGGGAAACTGCACCTGGGGCATGTGTGCGCCCCGCGCCCCTGTCATGCCCCTGTCCGCCCCTGCCCTGCCCTGGAATGCCCCAAAACTCTGCCGCCACACCCCCGAATGCCCTTGCCACACCCCCACAGAAGCGCATGCCCAGTACACCGCGCTCCCCTCACCCCCTTGGCGCTGTGCCACTGTCGATTGCCCAAGCTGGGGCGACGGCACGCGTGCCCAAAAAGAGGGCTCTAAGTGCCACCTCTGGCACGCGTGCCATAGGTTTGCCACCACTGGTCTACTCAGATTGGCAGCAAGTCTCTTGGGTCTCTGGAAAGGTCTTTCACATCACCTATTGCCAGCGTGGTGTAGTGGTTCAGAGCAGGTGCACTCTAATCTGGAGAACTGGGTTTGATTTCCCCACTCTACCACATGAGCTGTGTGGGCTTATCTGGGGAATCCGATTAGCTTGTGCACTCCAACATATGCCATCTGGGTGACCTTGGGCTAGTAAAATATATATATATATATATATATAATGAGCCAGAGACAGTATCTAATTTACAGAAGGGAAAAAAGACCGTCTGGCTGTAGTGCGAACTTAAAAACTCTATTTTTAATGAAAATAATTAAAACGTTTATCTAACAGAATCACAACTTTTAGTCAACAACTTTAATCAACAACTTTTAATCAACGAAGTATACATATTATAAATAACAACAAAACAATGAATAATACACACACAGGGGATCGCAAAGACAATAATATCAAGTCTCTGTAATAAAGGTATCACTTTGAAAGCGATCCACTAAGGGTGTAGATGTGAAGGATACCAAATGCCTGATGCTTGTAAATACTCAACTTCGTGGGTGAGCCTCATGTACTCATAGGTGAGAGTACAAAACATCGGGATGATGATGGAGAAATCCTTGATGGTGGTCAGTAGACCTTGGGCTAGTCACAGCTCTTCGGCGCTCTCTCAGTCCCACCTACCTCACAGGGTGTTTGTTGTAGGGAGGAGGAGGGGAAGGAAATTGTAAGCCCCTCTGAGTCTCCTACAGGAGAGGAAAGGGGATCAGAGGCGTAGCAAGGGGGAAAGCACCTGGTACACTGGTGTGTCCTCTGCCCCACCACACCCCTGCCACACTCCTGCCACACCCTCACAGGGGCGCCCCCCGGTGCATCACGCACCACCACCACCACCCGGCCCCCTTGGAGCTACGCCTCTGGGGAGATATAAATCCAAACTCTTCTTCTTCTTTTACTGCCAGAACATTTAACTGGAGGTGCCTGGGATTGAACCTGTGGCCTATTGCATGCCAAACAGATGCTCTACCACTGAGCCAAGGCCCCTCCCTAACTTTCTGATGGTTGGAAGTGCCTTGCTCAACTGCTGACCCCAGCTGGTCTCTCCACGGGGAAAAGCAGTCGAACTGCAGTTCTAGACAGAAAAGCCAATCGACATGTTTGGAGCACCCGAGGTCCTCTTGCTGTGCAGAGAGCGGGTTTGGTACCAAGCCACCGACATACTGTAATATTTCCCCTCCCCAGAAGCCTGCAAGATGCAGATGTTATTTGCATCTTTATTATTCCCGAGCGCCACGGCAACACCGTTGCTCTATTTTGACTAAATAGACCAAGAAAGATGTTGTGTGTTTTTTTCCCTGAGTGAGGAGAGATTATAGCCAATTGCATGTTCAGCGCCTCCGTTCCCACGTACGCATCTGGCATCTCACTTTTCTCCCAAATTATAGAGCCACCCTGCGAGTTATTCAAAAGAGGCATTACAACACAAATGAATATCATTTGCGTGAAATGGAGGAGAACGCCGGAACTCCAGTCAGATTATTATTATTATTTTGTCTAGACGGGTTGGAGATGGGAACAGCTTAGAGGAATTCTTGCTGGTATTAAGGCCAGGCCTCTGTTCGTAGCAAGTACACATTTCATTCTCAACCATTCACTTACTGCAGCAGGTGAGTGTCATCCACAGTGCAGAATGCTGGTTCATGCGTTTCTTTGCGAAGACCTTGACCCAGTATGTGAAATCTATCAAATAGTGTTGCTAAGGTTGCTAACCCTGGGTTGGGAAATTCCCGGAGATCTATGGGTGGAGAGAGGAGTTTGGGGAGGGAAGGGGTCCCCTATAGGCAAGAGCACTATAGCATTTTTATTTATTTGTTTATCTATCTATCTATCTATCTATCTATCTATCTATCTATCTATCTATCTATCTATCTATCTATCTATCTATCTATCTATCTATCATCTCTCTCTCTCTCTCTCTCAATCTATCAATCTCTCTCTCTATCAACTCTCTCTCTCTCTCTCAATCTCTCTCTCTCTTTCTCTATCTATCTATCTATCTATCTATCTATCTATCTATCTATCTATCTATCTATCTACCTACCTACCTACCTACCTACCTACCTACCTACCTACCTACCTACCTACCTACCTACCTACCTACCTACCTACCTACCTACCTACCTACCTACCTACCTACCTGCCTGCCTGCCTGCCTGCCTGCCTGCCTACCTACCTACCTGCCTGCCTACCTACCTACCTACCTACCTGCCTACCTATCTATCTATCTATCTATCTATCTATCTATCTATCTATCTATCTATCTATCTATCTATCTATCTATCTATCTATCTATCTATCTATCTATCTATCTATCTATTATACCGCCCAACCCCCGAAGGGCTCTGGGCGGTGCACAACACAGATTCCACATACAAAATATACAGACAAAAACCCCATTAAATTAAAATTTAGATTTAAATTTAAAATTTTGAAAACACAGCGGTAGATTCAATAAAAATGGCGTCAGCAATAACCCCAATTCAACCCTCCCAAAGAGGGGGAAACAGGACAAGAATAAGTCCCCTAGATGACAGGGGGACTCTGAACCAGAGGAATAGAAGGGGCACCTTGATCAGCGGCTGGACACTCCGAAAGCCCGGTGGAACAACTCCGAAAGCCCGGTGGAACAACTCAGTCTTACAGGCCCTGCGGAATTCACCAAGATCCCGCAGGGCCCGGACAAACCTGGGTGTCACAGGAGGAAGAGTGTTCCACCAGGCAGGGGCCAAGGCTGAAAAGGCCCTGGCCCGAGTGGAGGCCAGCTGCATCATTGAGGGGCCAGGAACCACCAGTAAATTGGCCACTGCTGAACGCAGAGGCCGAGTGGGGACATATGGGGTAATGCGGTCCCAAAGATACGAGGGTCCCAGGCCACGTAAGGCCTTAAAGGTCAGTACCCACACCTTGAAGATGATTCAGAACTCAACTGGAAGCCAGTGTAGGCTACGCAACACAGGCTGGATGTGATCGTGGTAGGCACTCCCTGTGAGCAAGCGAGCCGCCGCATGCTGGACCAGCTTCAACTTCCGAATCAAACGCAAGGGAAGGCCCGCAAGGGAAGGCCCCCATTCTTATTAGCTAGCAGTTCCTGTTTTACAGTCTGTTAGTTCAGGTGTCTCAGATGTATTAGGTGCAAAATCTCAGATGTATTAGGTGTTAAATATCCATGGTAATTGAGTAGTCAAGTTTCAATAGGATTGCAGGAAAAACATAGTCCAGTTAGAGGACACCAGGAGAACTCAGAAGGAGAAGCAAGCAGTGCAGACTTCCTTAGAAGCAGTTAAGGAAAAGTTGGTGCCTGCAAGTTCTTCAAACCATCTCCAATCGTTTCCAGCATTGCAAGCATTTTTTATTAAGTTAGACTTCATGGGAGGAGTCAGAATGCTAAACTTTCAATATTATTAAACTGTTTTTGAACTTGTATTGTCGATGGCTTTCACGGCCGGAATCACTGGGGTGCTGTGTGGTTTCTGGGCTGTATGGCCGTGTTCTAGCAGCATTCTCTCCTGACGTTTCGCCTGCATCTGTGGCTGCCATCTTCAGAGGATCTGATAGTAGGAGTGGAAAGCAAGTGGAGTATATATACTGTAAGGTCAAAAGGTGAGGCCCTCTGAATAGAGTAGCCTGGTATGTGAGTCACAAAGAAGTCTGTAGCCTGGGAGTAACAATGAAGATAGCAAGGTCAATAGGTGAATGGATCTGAATAGAAGTATCCTGGTCTTTGTTTCCTTTGATTGATATTGTCTATAGTTGTCCTGTGTTTGTGTGGAGCTGATTTGTCACTGTTTTTCAACACTGGCAGCCAAATTCTGTTCATTTTCATGGTTTCTTCCTTCCGGTTGAAGTTGTCCATGTGCTTGTGAATTTCAATGGCTTCTCTGTGTAGTCTGACGTAGTGGTTGTCAGAGTGGTCCAGAATTTCTGTGTTTTCAAATAATATTCTGTGTCCGCATTGGTTTATCTATTCGGAGGGCCTCACCTTTTGACCTCACAGTATATATACTCCACTTGCTTTCCGCTCCTACTATCAGATCCTCTGAAGATGCCAGCCACAGATGCAGGCGAAATGTCAGGAGAGAATGCTGCTGGAACACGGCCATACAGCCCGGAAACCACACAGCACCCCACTGTTTTTGAACTGTTATTCATTCGTTTGTGGGTCTTACACTCTGTTCTGGCCGAGTTTGAGGCAACTGATAATAGATTGCCTGGGGAACAGAACAGTTATCCTCATTATATGTCAGGGGGGTTCTTTGTTGCCACAGTTGCCGTGACTCAGATCCAAGTTGGGTAGACAACTTGCTGTGCTTCCAGGGCCTCTTGGCTCAGCCAGTTCTAATGTCGGTTGAATGTTCCAGTCCTGCCCTTTCTGAGACCACTTAACGTTTGGAGCGTGCGTACACAAGATCCCACATGCAGAGAAAACACACAAATGTTGTCTGTGTGTCAACAGGCCAGCTGGTTGGTGCAGAAGCTCTTTGTTAGAACCAAGGCCTTTTTGCGCCCTTCTGGAAGATTAATGTCACCCTGAGAATCCTCGTCCACCACGTCCACCACATCAAAGGCGGGGCGGGGTTCTCGTCCATAGAGAACAGCAGGCAGTTGCCTTTGGATGAAGAGACACTTCAGCCGCTGCAACGGCAGGCAGTCAAGCAGGTGCCCTGCGTGCGTAAGCACTTGCTGGAGAGCAAGAGGCCCACCTGGCTTATTTCCTGTCATTGTCTGTGAAATATAGGACAATGAATTGGCAGTGGGTGGATAGGCGGCTAATAAATCATCGGCAGAGTTTACAGAAATAAAGCTCGCAAGTCGGCAGACCCCCCTCCATCGGTAAAAGGAAATGTGAACGCCAGTTCCTTCCCTCCTGACTGAAATCTGATCTCCCAGGTTGGTGTGATGGATTGGTTTTCCTGCTCTTGAGGCTTATTGGTAATTACGGGGAACTTCCCCCAGAGCTCCGCTTTGCAAGAGGCCATACTTCAATTCTTTTTTTTCTCCTGCAAGTGAGGTTCGCTGTACAGTTATCCAGGTGTATAATATGCCAAGCTTGGGACAGATCCTCGTTATTCTAATGTGATCACCGAAAGAAACTCAGATCTGAGCTGCACTGCTGGTGGACAGGCAAGAACGCAGTCTGGTCTCTAACACAACATACGCTGAGCTGTAAGAATTCGCCAGTTTGTCAGGCAATGCCTGAAGTCAATGGCGATTTCCGTTGCCCTTCAAAGCTCCAGTGCCAGCATGGTCCAGTGCAGGGGTAGGGAACCTGCGGCTCAAGAGCAGCATGCGGCTCTTCTGCCCTTGCACTGCGGCTCCACGAGCCGAGCCGCTGGCTTCATCCTTGCCCACCCTGCAGGAAACAGGGCGGGCACACCAATTGCCCGTGGACGTCTGGGCCACACCGCAGGCTTCCCCTCTCGCCCGCCCCATTGGAGTGGGACGGGTGCTTTCCCGGCGGACGGCAAGGCCGAGCTGCCTGCTTCATCTTTGCCCGCCCTGCAGGCAGCAGGGCGGGCGCACCAATTGCCTGTGGCCAGCTGGGCAGTGCTGCGGGCTTTCCCTCTCACCCACCCCGTTTGAGCGGGGTGGGCGCTTTCCCAGCGGCCAGCAAGGCCAAGCTGCTGGCCCCATCCTTGCCCGTCCTGCAGGCAGCAGGGCGGGCGCATCAATGCGCTTCTCAGAATGAGTGGAGTAAAAGGTTAAAAAAACCAATATATACAGTGTTATCTTTATTTTAAATGTCAAAAATTATTTGTTTTCTTTTCCCGTGGAAAACGGGTCCAAATGGCTCTTTGAATGTTAAAGGTTCCCTACCCCTGGTCCAGTGGTTAAAAGCAGTGGACATTAATCTGGAGAACCGGGTTCGATTCTCCGCTCCTCCACGTGAGCGGCTGACTCTGATCTGGTGAACTGGGTTTGTTTCCCCACTCCTCCATGTGAAGCTTGTTGGGGTGACCTTGGGCCCACCACAGTTCTCTCCGAACTGTCTCATCCTCACCTCTCTCTTGTGGGGAGAGGAGGGGACAGGTGTTTGTAAGCTGTCCTGAGATTCCTTCTGGTTGAGAAAAAGCAAGGTGTAAATCCAAACGCTTCTTGTTCTCTTCTATAAATGGTTGGCCACATTTTGTCACCAGACATAGGGCTGTCAACAGCAGACTGGGGACTGAGGGTGGAGCCTGTGGAAAGTGCAGTTTGGGAAGGGGAAGAAAGTGATGAAGTGCCAGAAAGTCCACCTTTCAAAGCAGCTATTTGCTCCAGAGGATGTGACCTGCGTCATCTGGAGATCAGTTGCAGGCCCACAAAATGGGCCATGGTACCCACCAACACCATTTCTAGTGCCCACCAGGCATTTTTAGAAAGCGAGGAGGGACAAGGTGCGGTCTTGCCCGTCAGAAGCTTCTGACTGGCCGCCGGAGGTCTAATTGACTGGGCAGATTTTTAAAAGCCGCATTTTGGCAGCTGCTGCCACCACAGCACAAAGATCTTTGCTGTGTGACTGAAGGTAAGCTCCGCTACCCATTAGGTGGCTGGCTCCGCCTCCTGCAGCAGCCATTTTGTGGCAGCCATTTTGTGGCTGTGCCACCGTGCTGGGCCAGAATTCCAAAGGCCCTAAAAGGCTGGGGACCCTTACTCTAACTCAGAGGTGGGATCCAGGAGGTTCTCACAGGTTCCCGAGAGTAGTTTACTAATGATTTGTGTGTGCCGAGAGGGGGTTACTCATTGGAGATTTTGCCACGTGATTTTTGCCTTAGTTACACCCCTCCTCTCAGCAGTAGCGCGCAGAACTTGAAGCAGTCTAGCAGGAGGTGCACCGGCGTGCGTGGCAGCCTGCACCTGCGTGCATTCGTTTCCCACCCAAGGACCGGCGCAGCGGCTACATCCTTGCCACAGCCCCGCCCAGGAATGCCCTGCCCCTGGAATGCCCAGCCACACCCCCGTCGTGCCCCACCCAGCCCCATTGGCGCTACGCCACAGTTTGAATCCCACCACCATGGGGTGGTGGTTACTAAAAATTTTTGGATCCCACCACTGCTCTAACTACTACACATCTTGGGTCTTCTATAGTGAAGAATAGCCCCCTTCTGCACAGGCAGAATAATGCACTTTCAATTCACTTTCACAATTGTTTGCAAGTGGGTTTTGCTATTCCGCTCAGGCCAGTTTCCCATGGTCAATTAATTGCGTGATACGCGAAATATCAAGGATTCAGGAAGAACTCCCCGCTGCCTGATCGACGAGCAAGGATTAATCCCGGTTCTGGTGCTCATTCTCCCCCTTATCCTGCGTCTTTGCCGAACCTGCTTGAAAATACTATTTTTTCAGAAAACACGTCTTCGATCCAGTTTGGAGAGAGGATCGGGGGTCTAATCCTGGTTCAAATTTCCCACCGTGGAGCATGACGCAAATGCTTTACAACTAATCAGTGCGAGCAGTGCTGCTCTTGCGAGAGCACGAGAACACGAGAACCAGCCAGGAACTTAGTCGGGGGAGATGTGCTGATGTCATAACGCGAGCATGTTTTTGTGGGAGAAAAAAAAAGGTCCCACCCCAACACAGCACGACAGCCAATCAGGAGAGACCCGCCAAGCCGATGGCGTGGTAGTGGGGATTGTTACATTTCTTGAATCCGAGGTAGGCCTAGATGTCTTCACTGGAAACATGCTGTGGTGGGGAGGTTGACGCCTCGATGAAAAGGGGCAGTTTATTTTCAAACTTGGTCTGATCTAGATTGAATTTCCCGGTGGGGATTCGGCCTCAGTAAAATCCAGCAGCAAAGTGCATTGAATGTGGATTGAAAGGGCATTATTCTGCATGTGCGGAAGGGGCCATAGTCTTTCTTGGCTCTCCTTGGCTCTGGACCTTTCCCCACTTACCTTAAGCCCCGTGCTACTCTCCTCAAGTAGCGCGGGGTCCCGGGGCACTCCCCACTGCAGGGGCGGCGGCAACGCAGAGCGCAGGGTCGTGGGGAAGCCAGGGTACGCGCCAGAAATGACGCACGCAGTGAGTAGCGCGCAGCGACGGCGGTAGAGGGGAAAGTGGGGAAAGGCCCTCTGTCAAGATTCTGTAGTCAAGCTCTCTACAGTCAAGGCTGCCCAGGGCTGGATAAACTGCATTGAAGTTGTGAGTTGTGGGGTGGGACCATTGCAGCTCCCATATTTAGAGTACTGAGCAGGGGCCTGGGATGAAGAGGAGGGAGAGGAAGAACAGCCTGGCCCGCGTTGGCGCTCTGCTCTGCTTCCCTTTTACCTTTGCAGACTTCAAAACTGCACGACACGCAGAACGAAACGGCATTCTGTGATTTGCCAATAAGCGCGTTGTCAAAATGAAAGCTAAACATGGTCTATCATCCCGCGCGAAGACACGGCAGCCTCAGCATCGGCCTATTTATCTTCCTTCAGCTGCCACTCAATAGTAATAATAATAAAAACACCGGGTTATTATTTATAGATTGCCCTGTGCCAGCAGCCTTTGGACACCCAATCATACATTAGGAAAATCAAAGTAATTTACTTTTTAGAAGGCCAAAAATAAAAATAAAAAAGGAGCAGAAAGTGGGAGGCAGAGACAATGGAAAGCTTTGCATATATATTTTTCTCTAGTTAATTCATGACTGTAAATCTCCCAAGCCCTTACTTTGGAGCAGGCCCATTGATGTGTATGGGGCTACTCTGAAGAAAGTGATTACAGGACCGCAATTTAAAAGGGAGCCTGATTCACAAGCTATTTAATATGAACGAGTTGGACGCCAGCTTGTTTGAAAGCCCAATTTAATGCTTATATAACATTAAAGGAGTGTCGATTCTCCTCTCCCCCCATTTCTCCCCCCTCCCTTTGATGTTTCCTTTATGCCAAATTTTTGTTTTGCAGGTTCCTTTGAGGACTGATATCCAATAATGGTGCTTTATAAATACTAAATATTTATATTAATCGCCTACCTGGCTAGGGACTGCGGTATTGGAAGAACCGTTTCTCCCATGTGTTCCTGCCCAGGAATTATGATCCCAGAGAGACGCCTTCCTGACCGCCCCATCAAATAACCTGATTTGGTGGGCATGCAAGAAAGGACCTTTTTAGTGTCAGCCCCACAATTACAGAACAACCTTCCCAAGGAAGTGCACTCCCCCCGCCCTTTCGATCTTCAGGAGACAGTTAAAGACAGTATTGTTTAGGCAGGGGCATATCTACAAAAAGCACTGAAATCGCAACTCTTCCCCCAAATCTGACAGCTTGTCCCCATCTTGGAAGAACAGTCCAAGGAGCAGCAGTGGCGTAGGAGGTTAAGAGCTCGTGTATCTAATCTGGAGGAACCGGGTTTGATTCCCAGCTCTGCCGCCTGAGCTGTGGAGGCTTATCTGGGGAATTCAGATTAGCCTGGGCACTCCCACACACGCCCGGGGCTGGGTGACCCTTTGGGCTAGTCACAGCTTCTCAGAGGCTCTCAGCCTCCCACCCCACTTCTACAGGGTGTTGGCTGTGAGGGGGGAAGGGCAAGGAGATCAGGGGCCCTTGAGTCTCCCTTTGCGGGAGAGAAAAGGGATATAAATCCAAACTCTTTCTTTCTCTTCTTTCATCGGAAATCACCCTGCGTCATTTGCGCCCCCTCCCCCTCCTCAAATCCTACCATCCCCCGGTTCCATCCTCAAATCTTCTGGCAACCCCAAGTCAGAAATCGGGGTCCTTGAATCAAAAGAGCATCCATGAAATCCAGTACAACCCTTTGTACAAACCCACAGACGGAACGCTTTTAACAGCATAACCGAGAACGTCTCGCATAATTTCTCATTCCAGGCAGAATGCCTTTCCCCCAAAAGAAGAGCCGGCCTTCAGAGGATGCAAGATTAGAGGATTGCCACAATGAAAGCAGCGTTTCCCCCAATTCCGCGGCCTCCTTGGAGAGTTTCGGCGAGCTCTTTAAAATGGCGCCTATTTTTTCCCCCCATTAACCATTTGAAAATAAAGGTTAGCTGTTCCTCTCCCCGGGCTGCCTGCCGTTACATCAAGGCTGAATGCTGGAGCGGCAGACACAAAGCATAAGTCAAGCAGTTGCTCCTGACAGAGCGGCCGCCGGCCCCTGCGGAATACGATGAATAACACTTTTTAATGAGAAATGCAACGCTCTCCCGGGCTTTTTAGAAGTCTTTCCCGGCCTTCCCACCTCTGGCTGGACGCTCACAATGAAATACACGCACCCGCACACACGCGCCGAGCTAATGCGAGGTCTCGGCAAAGTATAATCCCTAATTTGAGAATTTAAACGGGCTAGAAGCTTTGTGGCAGCTCGCTGCAGTAGAATAAATCCACCCTTAATGACCCTTCCTTTGTGGTCTTCTCAAATAGTCCTGGCTTGATCTCGGAGGGGGGCGTGAGCGATGGGAGGGGGTGAGCTGGCCTGCTTTTCAGCCTTGGTCCTACAAATGTGTCAGTCCCACCAGTAGCTCCTCGCAGGGTCAAGTCTGAACAGCTGGAAGAGGGCCAGTAGGTCTGAGGAGAGACAGGTGGTCTGGTATCTGTAGAAAAGCCAAGGCCCTAGTCCAGGGGTGGCCAACCTATGGCGCTCCAGATGTTCATGGACTACAATTCCCATCAGCCCTTGCCAGTGTAACCTCTAACTGTGGGTTCTATGGGGCAGATCTTGGAATGAGTTTGCAATAACAAAATTTTAAAAAAAATGGTTTACTTTCTTAACATATAACATCAACATTTAACGTCACATTTCAAGGTCCTGTTCAGGTTGCATTTTCAAGTCCTTATATTTACAGTCTACTGATACTGCCAAGTCCAATTCTTCTTTGCAAGTGGGTTGGCTCCTGAAGACTCCAAGGGCTTGGTGAACAGGATTCAACATGATGAAGGTTTCCAGGAGAACTCTCACCCATTACAACCACAAAAAGAAACCCTTAACAAGGTGTTAAGGGTTTATACAACCAAGGTCCGAGTCTGGTAGCCTTGTCTCCTCCAAACTAGCTCTGCAGCCTTGAGTCTCCACCCCTTACTGGGTCAACCCATTCTGAGCATGGGGGTTACACCAGCATGACCAATTGGAGGTTTTTAAAGAGCAGCTAGATGGCCAGCTGTCAGGAGTGCTTTGATTGTGTGTTCCTGCATGGCAGGGAGTTGGGCTGGATGGCCCTTGGGGTCTCTTCCAACCAGTGATGAGATTCCAAGTGAGGGACAAGGGGTACACTTTGTCCTCAAGCGCCACTCTTCTGGTCAGCCTGCTGGGGTGCAAAATTGCCCTCGAGGTGGATCATGGTAGTCCTGAAGTCCTGTTATTTTCATGTGCTTCAACTCGGCCCCGAGGCAATAATAGCCAAAACATTTGACGAGAAATGGTGGACTTCCTAAGGTTTCCAAGCCCCCTCAACCCCACCGAGGTGGGCAGGGCAGGGGCAGAGCCTGGGGGGCGTCGTGGAGACAATTTGTCTCCGGGCGCCATTTACCCCTGGTACGCCTCTGCTTCCAACTTTATGATTCTATGGTCATCATTCAAGTCCTGCCTCTTCCTTAGCTACAGCAACCCTGCTGGGAAATACTGGCACGGCATCCTCGTCGGACCCATGTTCTCCACGGCACTTTTTAAAAAGCCATTCTCCTGCTGCAGGAGTCTTAAGACAATGCCAATTAGAAAATGGAGGTAACTCAGACCTTTCCGAAATGAAAAAACAGCGGGGGGGGGATTAATGAGCATGCCGGCAATCCAGTAATTAATTGATAAACGGCACTGCGCAGCCTTCGAAAGAAAAGGGGACCGATGTGACTTATCTCGCCCAAGGCAGCAGAGAATTTCTCTCGTCTTTCACCTTGTAGATAAGGACATAAAAAGCAGGATCCTTCAACTTTGAAGCTTAAGAGGGATCTGTGAGCTGAAGACAAAAAAAACGAGGGCGAGGCAAAATGGGGGGGGGACAAGAACCCCACGCGCTCACGTGAAGGCGGTGAATAATACATTAGCCTGCTGAGGATTTCATGCCGACAATGTTGTTGTTGATTAAGTTGTAAGCTTCAAAGTACTTCGGCAGGATTATAAAGTTATAACGGATGCAGAAAGAGAGAGAGATTGTCGCTGCAGGCATGAAAGAGAGATGATGGGCACTGCAGCAGGTGAGCAGATAAATCCATCCCGAAGAGGGACACGGGAATCAAGAGGGGGGTTCCATGACTTCACAGTTGGACTTGAGATTTCTGCTTATATGTCAGTCTGGCCGTTTGAACCGTCTAATAGAAACGGAGGTCGAGGTGTACTGTTGTGTAGTGAACAGTGGGTTGGCCTTGGACAAACCACATTCGGCTGGGCAAATTCAGGGAGGTGCCTGGGCCGGATGTTCAGCACGGATGTGACATCACGTCCTGTGGGGTCATATGTCAACAGGCAGCCATTCCAACACTTCCCCTTCCTACAGGTCTCTTTCTCCCACCAAAATTACATCCCTCGATTTAGACACTATAGGAGTATAGCGTCTACTGAGAAATGTAATTGTACCTCTCTATTCTGCATTGGTCAGACCTCACCTGGAATATTGTGTACAGTTCTGGGCACCGCAATTCAAGAAGGATATTGACAAGCTGGAACGGGTCCAGAGGAGGGCAATCAAAATGGTAAAAGGTCTGGAATCCATGTCCTACGAGGAGAGATGTAGGGAGCTGGGGATGGTTAGTTTGGTGAAGAGAAGGTTAAGAGGTGACATGATAGCCCTGTTTAGATATTTGAAGGGATGTCATGTTGGTGAGGGAGCAAGCTTGTTTTCTGCTGCTCCAGAGACTAGGACCAGGAGTGATGGGTTCAAGGTGCAGGAAAAGAGATTCCACCTAAATTTCAGGAAAAACTTCCTGACAGTCAGGGCTGTTCAACAGTGGAATTCACTGCCTCGGAGGGTGGTGGAGTCTCCTTCTTTGGAGGTTTTTAAAGAGTGGCTGGATGGCCATCTGTCAAGAGTGCTTTGATGGTGTGTTCCTGCATGGCAGGGGGTTGGACTGGATGGCCCCTGGGGGTCTCTTCCAACTCTAGTTTCTA
The DNA here is from genome assembly GCF_021028975.2 of Sphaerodactylus townsendi. NCBI lineage: Eukaryota > Metazoa > Chordata > Lepidosauria > Squamata > Sphaerodactylidae > Sphaerodactylus > Sphaerodactylus townsendi. The sequence continues at coordinate 85,537,651 of NC_059434.1, forward strand.
TGCAGTGCACCAACTCTTTTATTATTATTATCTGTGCTTGGCTAGCTGAGTCTGGTTAGTCCTTGGATGGTAGACCTCCAAGGAAGTCCACGGCCACTATGCAGAGGAAGGCAATAGTGAAACCTTTGTTTGTCTCTTGCTTTGAAAATCCTACAGGGTTACCCTAAGTGAGCTGTAGACTTGACAGCAGCTCCGCCAAATGGATGCTATAAAGTTACATTCCCGCTCGATCTAAAAGGGCTTTTAAAATCCACTCCAGGTCTTTTCTCTGAAGCAAAAAAATCCGCTCAAAAGTCCCTTACTCTGGCTGCCCATCAAAAGCAATCCAAATCTGCTCTTACTTTCTATGAAATTTCACTGATCAAAAATATGCAAAATGCATACCCTGTTTGATGCTGTCTTTCCGAGGTTAACAACAGCCCAGAGCGGTTGGATTCATTCATATTATGTTGTTCACCGCCCTGAGCCCTTTGGGGGTAGGGCGGTATAAAAAACTCAAAATAAATAAATAAATAAATAAACACACACACACACACACACACACACACATCCATCTGATCTTTCTTTCATCAAATCAGTCAGACAAATTGGCCCTTTTTGCACAAACCCCCTAAAACGTTTCTAAAACGTTTTCAATGCTCTCCAGAGGTGGGATCCAGCAGGTTCTCACAGGTTCCCGAGAGTAGGTTACTCATTATTTGTGTGTGCCAAGAGGGGGTTACCAACTGGTGATTTTGCCACGTGATTTTTGCCTTAGTTACACCCCTCCTCTCAGCAGTAGTGCGCAGAACTGGAAGCAGTGTAGCAGGAGGTGCACCGGCGTGCGTGGCAGCCTGCGCCTGCGTGCATTCGTTTCCCGCCCAAGGACCGGCGCAGCGGCTGCATCCTTGCCACAGCCCCGCCCAGGAATGCCCCGCCCCTGGAATGCCTGGCCACGCCCCCGTCGTGCCCTGCCCAGCCCCATTGGTGCTATGCCACAGTTTGAATCCCACCACCATGGGAACCTGTTACTAAAATTTTTGGATCCCACCACTGATTCCTCTCCCTGCCCTTACAACAATGTATGTCTGCATTCACCCCCTCAAAACAATACTTGGCCACCATTTCATCTTAAAAAGAGGTAACTGCCTCTTTTCACTCCACACACCCTGGGCCCACTTTCTGTAGATACACTTTTGAGCCAAATGGCAGCTGGGCTTGGGGTAGCAGTGTGGCACCTCCTTGGGTGTGAACAAGGAAACATGGGGGACTCCCCCTTTGAAACTGGAAGACCACAAAGGGCCATAAATAAACTACAAGTGTTTAGATCTCACCCACAACCTTGCTATTTAACCTAGCTTTAAAAAGGGCTTGGACAGATTTATGGAGGAGAAGTCGATCTATGGCTCCCAATCTTGATCCTCCTTGATCTCAGCTTGCTAATGCCTTCGCAGACCAGGTGCTCGGGAGCAGCGGCAGCAGCAGGCCCTTGCTTTCACATCCTGCACGTGAGCTCCCAAAGGCACCTGGTGGGCCACTGCGAGTAGCAGAGAGCTGGACTAGATGGACTCTGGTCTGATCCAGCTGGCTTGTTCTTATGTTCTTATGCTCTTATTCAAGTCCCTCACTTTTATTATCTTCTTCTCTTGCAGGAGACAATCCAGGCAGAGTTAAAACAATCCCTTTGGAATTCGCTTTCACTCCCCACATCTGGATTGCCAGGATTTAGGCTCAAGGGAGGAGGCCAGCTGGACTGCCACTGCTAATGTTCGCTCCAGGCAAAAGCTTTAGATTAATTGAGCCGAACCTCGTGACGATTTCTGTTGTCACAACGAGGCAACGGAAATCTCCATCTTCGTCGAAGCCTCTCAATTGCCATGTACTTATTAAAACAATGATTAAAAGTTGCAATAAAGAATAACGATCAGAACGATGAGAGGATACATCACCGGGCAGATGAGGCCGAGAAGAGGAGAAAACAGACAGGCTCGGGATTTGGCTGCTCCCGACCGGAAAAACACGCACAAATAGTCAACAGCCAACTTGTTCCCTTGGGCGGCTGCTTTGAGTAGAACCTGGGGATATGGGTAAAGGTTTCTTTCTTTCTTTATTATGTATCCATCTATGTATGTATGTATGTATGTATGTATGTATGTATGTATGTATGTATGTATGTATGTATGTATGTATGGGCCAGGAAGAACATCTGGGCCAGGAAGAACAGAGTGACTCTGGTGTTCATTTTGGAGGGCTTTTCTCAAAGCCACATCTTTTAAAACAGTGTATTTTTAACAGGGGTTTGCAGGGGTTATCTCTTTTTCTCCTTAAGGCTACTAGGAGCTGAGACTGCTGGAGGTGGGGCTTAACAGGGGTTAACAGAGGTTACTCTTTGTCCTGGGCTGCTAAAGGTGGGGCTCCTGAGGTGAGTCATTCAGTCTTTAGTTCAGTCTCTGGAACCAGCAATTTCTTTCTTTTTTCTTTTTTAAAATAAATAAATTAATTAATTAATAAGGACATTTCTTGAGGGATAGTAGGTACAGATAGCTCCAAGGGGCACTGACTAAAAGTTTAATATCTAAATATCTAAACAAAAGCAGATATGAAGGCAGGAAGCCAGCAGGGGGATGGGGGCTTGCCAGTGTTTTGCACTGAGTGTCACATGTATGACTATCTGCCACTAGGCCAGAAGTCGTGGGTGTGCCCTCGCTGCAATGAGCTCCTGGCACTCAAGGAACATGTCCGTTCTCTTGAAGCCAAGGTGGCAGACCTGGAGAAGCTGAGAGAGGCAGAGAGGGCAACAAACAAGGCTTTCAGGGACCTAGCAGCCGGGTCCCACTCCCAAGGTGACATCTCTTCAGATGTCATGGAGAATGAGAGTCTGGGTGACAGAGGGTGCCAGTCTGAGGTGGGGGAGAGTGCTCCATTAGATAGGATCCCTTCCTTAACTGGTGATCAGCTATCCTCCTCAAGCGATCTGAGGGATGACCCCTCGGGGAGGTGGGGGGCTCCTTGTAGTGGGTGATTCGATCATCAGGAATATAGAGAGTTGGGTCGGTATTGTGACAGGCGGATGACCGTGATGGTGACTTGCCTGCCTGGTGCGAAAGGTTGGGCGGATGTCACACTCACGTCCTAGATAGGCTGTTAGACAGTGCTGGGGTGGAGCTTCAGCAGTTGTGGTCCACATTGGTACCAATGACATTGGGAAATGTAGCCGGGAGGTTCTGGAAGCTGCTAAATTTAGGCTGCTAGGAAAAAGGGTTAAAATCCAGGACCCCCCCAAAGGTGGCATTCTCTGAAATGCTACCTGTTCCACGACAGGGCGAAAGCTAGGCAAGCCGGAGATACAGGGTCTCAATGCGTGGATGAGAAGGTGGTGCAAGGCAGAGGGTTTCAGAGATTTTGTCAGGAACTGGGGAACCTTTTGGGATAAGAGCAGGCCTGCGTACAAAAGGGACAGGCTTCATCTTAAACTAAAGAGGAACCAGGTTGCTGGCGCTTTCAACATTAAAAAAAAAGGTGGCAGAACAGCTTTTTAAACTGATTCCTGGGGGGAAAGCCGACAGGAGCTGAGGTGACTTCGGTTCGGAATACAGAGTCCATGGGGATGCAGGACGCAGAGAAGGAGGTTTTTTTTAAATCAACCACACATACAAGTGAGGAACATAAAGCAATGTGATAAGAAGTGATAGTGTCTACAAAAAGGCTAGGAGGGCAAAACACATAAAATCCCAGGTTAGGGGACAGAGACAGAGTATACAAGTGTCTCTATGCTAATAGTAGAAGGCTGTTCTAGACCCTAAAAAATGGGGAGCTGGAGTACAGAGTTTTGAGAGGAGGACATTGGATTATAGTGGGCATCACAGGAGACATGGTGGAATGAGGGAGAACCAGTGGGATGCTGCTTATCCCCAGGTTACAGGCTCTAAGCAGGAAGGATAGGACAGGGCGTATTGGGGGGTGGGGTGGCCCTCTACCATCCAAAGAGAGCATAGTGTCACATAAAATAGACAATGCAGGGGAGCTGATTCTTCTACAGAAGCACTGTGGATATCAATACCAGGGGTGAAGCATAGTTTAACATTAGGAATATATTATCGTCCCCCCTGACCAAAGCGCACAAGAGGATTCTGAGACGCAAAAAAGAAATTAGAGAGGCCAACAAAAGCAAAAAAAATGTCGTGGTAATGGGCTTACTTTAACTATCCCCATATAAACTGGAAAAATGCATGTTCAGGTCATAGTAAGGAGAGAACATTCCTGGATATGCTAAATGACTGTGGCTTAGAGCAGATGGTTGTAGAACCAACCAGGGAGATGTGGATCCAGAATCTAATTCTATGGGGACCCAGGACCCTGGTGCGGGAAGTCAGTGTTGTTGAGCCAATAGGGAACAGCGACCACAATGCTGTCAGATTCAGTATCTCTGCATGCGAACAAGTGACAACTACTAATGTAGTTACATTCGCCTTCAGAAAAGGAAATTTCTCAAAGATGAGGGAGATAGTGCACAGGAAGCTGAAAGGGAAAATCAAGAGAGTCAAAACTGTCCAAGATTCTTGGAGGTTATTTAAAATCACAGTCATAAAAGCTCAACTGGAATAAAAGTGTTCCACAGGTTAGGAAAGGGCAGCACCCGGTCCAAAAAGAAAGCCCACCCATGGTTCCGCTCAACAAGGGACGTTGAGGAAAGTTATTAGGGAGAAAAAAAAAAAGAGATGTCTTTTAGAAAATGGAAGTCCAACTTTAACTGATGAAAGAATACCAGAGAGAACACAAATGGTGGCAAAGAAGCAAGTTAACTTCGTAAGGGGAGGCAAAAAAGGATTATGAGGAGCATGGCTGTGAACATCAAAACCAGCAACAAACAGTTCTTTCAAGTACATCAAAAGCAGGAAGCCAGCAAGGGAAGCGGTGAGCCCGTTAGATGACAAAGATTAAAGGGTGTGCTAAAAGATGACAGGAGATTGCAGAGAAGCTGAATGAATTCTTTGCATCTGTCTTCGCAAGAGGGAGGTGAGAACATTCCTGCACCTGAACCAAGCTTCTTAGGAGATCAAGGAACTAGAGATAGTGGTAGACAAGGAAGAAGTTCTGGCAGCCATTGATAAACTAAATGCTGCAAATCCCTGGCCCAGTGCATTCACCCAGAGTTCTTAAAAGGCTCAAGCATGAAGTGCTGATGTTCTCACATTATTACGCAACTTATCCTTGAAATCAGGCTCCATCCCTGAAGACTGGAAGATGGCCAATGTCACACCAATCTTTAAGAAAGGATCTAGGGGGGACCCGGGAAATTACAGGCCAGTCAGTTTGACATCTGTTCCTGGTAAATTAGTAGAATCTGTCATTAAAGATAAAATTATAAAACATGTACAAAAAAAGCAAGACCTGCTGAGAAAAGAGTCAGCATGGCTTTTGCAGAGGCAAATCCTGTCTTACAAACTTACTAGAGTTCTTTGAGGATGTAAATAGGCATGTGGATAAGGGGGAACCAGTGGACATTGTCTACTTGGATTTCCAAAAGGCTTTTGACAAAGTTCCTCACCAGAGACTATTGAGAAAACTCAGCAATGAAGGAATAACAGGGGAAGTCCTCCTATGGATTAAAAACTGGTTGAGAAACACGAAGCAAAGAGTGGGTGTAAATGGGAAATCTATCTATCTATCTATCTATCTATCTATCTATCTATCTATCTATCTATCTATCTATCTATCTATCTATCTATCTATCTATCTATCTATCTATCTATCTATCTATCTATCTATCTATCTATCTATCTGTCATCTGTCATGGAGAGATGTGTAAATGGAGAGATGTGGGGAGTGGTGTCCCCCAAGGATCCGTATTGGGACCAGTGCTCTTTAACCTATTCATAAATGACCTGGAAGTAGGGGTGGGTAGCGTGGTGGCCAAGTTTGCAGATGATACCAAATTATGTAGGGTGGTGAGAACCACAAAGGATTGCGAAGATCTCCAAGCGGACCTTGATAAATTAGGTGAGTGGGCTCAGAAATGGCAAATGCAGTTCAATGTAGCAAAATGCAAAGTGATGCGAGGGCAAAAATCCAAACTTCACATACCGCGCTACAGGGGTCAGTGCTATCGAAGGAGTCACAGACCAGGAAAGGGATTTGAAGCGTCTTAATTGATAGTTCCATGGGAATGTCAACTCAACAATAGCAGCTGTGAAAAAGGCAAAACTCTATGCTGGGGATAATCAGGAAAGGAATTGATAATAAAACTGCAAAGATTGTCATGCCCATATATAAAGCCGTGGATGCGACCACACTTGGAGTACTGTGTTCAGTTCTGGTCACCACATCTCAAAGGATATTGAAGAGATAGAAAAAGTCCAGAGAAAGGGCAATGAGGATGATTGAGGGACTGGAGCACCTTCCTTATGAGGAAAGGCTGCAGCGTGGGGGACTCTTTAGTTTGGAGAGGAGGCGTTTGAGGGGGGATGTGATTGAAGTCTATAAAATTATGCATGGGGTGGAAATGTTGACAGAGGCAAATTTTTCTCTCTTTCTCACAATACTAGAACCAGGGGGCATTCATTGAAAATGGGTTTGGGGGGGGGAGAATTAGGACTAATAAAGGAAACACTTCTTCACGCAACGTGTGATTGGTGTTTGGAATAATGCTGCCACAGGAGGTGGTGATGGCCACTAACCTGGATGATAGCTTTAAAAGGGGCTTGGACAGATTTATGGAGGAGAAGTCAATTTATGGCTACCAATCTTGATCCTCTTTGATCTGAGATTGCAAATGCCTTAACAGTCCAGGTGCTCGGGAGCAACAGCTGCAGAAGGCCATTGCTTTCACATCCTACATGTGAACTCCCAAAGGCACCTGGTGGGCCACTGCGAGTAGCAGAGAGCTGGACTAGATGGACTCTGGTCTGATCCAGCTGGCTTGTTCTTATGTTCTTATGTTCTTATGTATGTATGTATGTATGTATGTATCCATCTATCCATCTATCCATCTATCTGTCATCTGTCATCTGTCATCTGTCATCTGTCATCTGTCATCTGTCATCTGTCATCTGTCATCTGTCTATCTATCTATCTATCTATCTATCTATCTATCTATCTATCTATCTATCTATCTATCTATCTATCTATCTATCTATCTATCTATCTATCTATCTATCTATCTATCTATCTATCTATCTATCTATCTATCTATCTATCTATCTATCTATCTATCTATCTATCTATCTATCTATCTATCTATCTATCTATCTATCTATCTATCTATCTATCTATCTATCTGTCATCTGTCATCTGTCATCTATCTATCTATCTATCTATCTATCTATCTATCTATCTATCTATCTATCTATCTATCTATCTATCTATCTATCTATCTATCTATCTATCTATCTGTCATCTGTCATCTGTCATCTATCTATCTATCTATCTATCTATCTATCTATCTATCTATCTATCTATCTATCTATCTATCTATCTATCTATCTATCTATCTGTCATCTGTCATCTGTCATCTGTCATCTGTCATCTGTCTATCTGTCTATCTGTCTATCTGTCTATCTATCTATCTATCTATCTATCTATCTATCTATCTATCTATCTATCTATCTATCTATCTATCTATCTATCTATCATTTATCTATTTTATCTATCATTTATCTATTTATCTATCTATCTATTTATTTATTTATCTATTTATTTATTTATTTATTTAATAGACCACCCTATCCCCGAAGGGCTTAGGGCAGTGTACAGTAAAACCAATAACGGACAATATGACATAGTGTACAAAAGACAAAGGTGCATTATAATCCATTAAAACAGTAGCAACATCATACATGCAAAAAGACTCTGCCTTATTGTCTTGGGGGACTTTAACGTCCATGTGGATGCCGCCTCATGTTCAGCGGCAGTGGACCTGGTGTCCTCCATGGCGACGCTGGGACTCTCCCTTCTAAACACCGGCGCCACCCATGAATCTGGTCACACTTTGGATCTGGTTTTTGGGGCGGGAGTGAATATGGTCGTATCCTCTGTTAACAGAGTGCCATGGTCCGACCATTTTGCCCTGAAGGTTCAGGTGGACTCGCCGCACCAACCCTGTCTAGGCGACGGACCTATTTATGTTCGCCCGCGAAGACTTATGGAACCGGCTAGGTTCCTGAATGCTTTGCGGGATCCTGAGCCTCCTGGCACCCTCGATGAGCAGGTGACAGACTGGAATTCCAGACTGTCCGATGCCATCGAGGAAATTGCTCCCAGGCGCCCTCTGCGCCCCCGTTCACGACGGGCTCCTTGGTATACCGAGGAGCTGCGCCAAATGAAACGGGAACTCAGATGGCTAGAGCGAGTGTGGAGGAAGTCTCGCGACGAAGTGGCGCGAACAACTTATAGGACATTTATGAAAGCCTATGAGTTGGCGATACGGAGGGCGAAGAATGCCCATTTCTCGTCCTCCCTCGCATCTGCTAGCTCTCGCCTGGCACAATTATTTTGGATTGTTCGATCCCTCACCTCCTTGGTGGAGGGGTCTATAAATTCTCAATTGACTATCGGCTGTGAGGCATTTCAGAGCTTTTTTGTAGATAAAGTCGCGTCACTCCGCCGGGACCTTCCGTTCACAATTGATACAGTAAAGGAACTTCGAGGCTCTCTCGTATCTTTGGGCCCAAGTCTGGGCCGGTTTTCCCTACTCGGCGAGTCCGATGTTGACAGGGTGCTAGCTGCTGTTAGCCCTACTCCCTGTCGTCTGGATGCGTGCCCCTCCTGGCTGATAAAAGCTTGCCGGGAGGAACTCACGACCCCACCTGGTGAATATAGTCAGCTGCTCCCGCCCGGAGCAAGGAGGTGTTTCCAGGTGGGTTGAAGGAACAGTGGTCATGCCCACTCTTAAAAAGACCAACTTTAGATCCTGGCGATCTGGCCAATTACCGCCCGTTTCGAATCTGGATTTCCTGGGGAAGGTAATTGTGAGAGTAGTGCTGGAGCAGCTTCAGGGCTTCCTGGAGGGCGCATCGGTGCTTTCGATCCCTTCCAGTCCGGCTTCCGTGCTGGGCATGGGACAGAGACCGTCCTCATTGCCATCACAGATATGCTCCGCTGTGCAGCTAGACCAAAGGCGGATCGGCGCTGCTTGTGTTACTTGATCTCACAGCAGCGTTTGATATGGTCGATCACGACCTTTTGATCCCACCGCCTGGCAGCCTCTGGAGTCGCGGGGCATTGTCCTCCAATGGATTGCCTCGTTTCTCCAGGGTAGAAGTCAGCTTTCAGGTATGGTGCTTGAGGTTGAGGCCTCTGAGAGAGCCCCACTTGGTTGTGGGGTTCCTCGGGGAGCCTTGCTTTCCCAGCTTTTATTTAACATCTACATGCAACCCCTTGCTCAGCTGGTCGCGGAGCTTTGAACAGTCTGTCACCAATATGCGGATGATGACGCAGCTCATTCTGTTGATGGAGAGGGAGGTGACCTCTGCCCCTGCACCTCTACAGCATTGTCACCAGGTAGGTGGCTGGTTGGTTGAGGCAGAGTAGGTTAAAACTTAATCCAACAAAGGCAGGAGGTCCTCTGGCTGGGCCGGGGGGAGAGACCGAGGGAATTCCAGCCGCCTATATTGGAGGGGGTCGCTCTGGCCCCGGCATCCCTGGCTCGTAGCCTGGGGGTCGCCCTGGACTCTGCCTTGTCAATGGAAGGCCAGGTGGCCCATATTACCCAGGTTGCGTTTTTTCATCTTCGCCGAACGCGGCGGTTGGCTCCCTATCTCTCCCAGACCGACCCACTGGCCACTGTGATCCATCACGACAGTCACCTCGCGGTTAGATTACTGTAACTCGCTTTACGGCGAGGCGCTTCCCGCTGCGATTGATCCGGAAGTTGTGGCGGGTCCAGAATGCAGCGGTAAGGCGTCTGACAGGTGGTGATTATTCAGACCATATCACCCCTGTGCTATGCCGTCTGCACTGGCTCCCAGTGGAGTTCCGGATCGTCTTCAAGGTGCTGGTAATAACCTTTAAGGCCTTACGCGGCATGGGGCCCTCATATCTATGGGACCGCATCACCCCTTATGTCCCACATAGGCCACTGCGCTCGGCAGTGACAGAATTGCTGGTGACCCCTAGCCCCGCGACGATGCGGCTGGCCTCGACCCGGGCCAGGGCCTTTACAGCTCTGGCCCCAGCCTGGTGGAATACCTTACCTCCATCAGTCCGGGCCCTGCGGGATCTTGGCGAGTTCCGCAGGGCCTGTAAGACAGAATTATTCCACCGGGCCTTTGGAGAGGCTGGCCGCGGTTCTACTGCCCCCCACTGAAACTCTGCCGAATTTCCATCTTTGTCATCCTGGTTGGGCCTGCTGTGATTCCATCTGGGCCCACCTGTTTCCCTCCCTTTCTGCCTTTTTTTCTTTTATCTTTTCCTTGCTTTTAGCCTTAGGAACGGGCGCCTGTTTGAACTGTTTTATACTGTTTGAATGGCTTGGACTTTTTAAATTATATGTAACTGCTGCCAGAGTTTTAATGTTTATGTTATGTCGTTGAGCTGCTGTTGATAACAGCCATGTTGTTGAGCCGCCTCGAGCCCCCTGGGGAAGAGGCGGCCTATAAATCTAAAATATAAATAAATAAATAAATAAATAAATAAATAAATAAATAAATAAATAAATAAATAAATAAAAACCCATATTTAAAAGAGGCATCTGAATCTCAAAACACTCTACTCCATACCGCCTTGGGAGGGGACCGGCAGATTGCCGCAGATGGTATGTGCAGATGGTACATGGGGCATCAGGAGGGGGCGGACAATCCATGGCTAGCCTACACAAAGGGGATTCTTTTTCAAAGAATCATAGAGTTGGAAGGGGCCATACAGGCCATGTAGCCCCGTGGTGGCGAACCTTTGGCACTCCAGATGTTATGGACTACAATTCCCATCAGCCCCTGCCAGCATGGCCAATTGGCCATGTTGACAGGGGCTGATGGCATTTGTAGTCCATAACATCTGGAGTGCCAAAGGTTCGCCACCACTGATCTAGCCTAACCTCCTACTCAATGCAGGATCAGACTAAAGCATCCCCTGGATAAAGGGTAGAGGAAAGGAGATCCCAGGTAGACAGCGACCCATTGGGCCCTGGGCCTGCCACTCCCATAGGCACATCCCCCAGGACAGAGGGAGTGGGTGTGGCCTGGTTTGTCCTGACCCCAGACGTGTATCGGAGGAGAATGCACCCAGGACAACACCTGCTCAGGGTGACCCCCTCTGCACCCCACTTACCTCAGCCGGAGGAGGAGGTTGGCGGTGATCCCAGGCAGCCAGGCGGGGCGGGGCCTGGCTGGTCTGGGCTAAGGGGTGCCCAGCAGGCCTGCGGCAGACTCCTGGCCTGGGCGGGGGCGCCTCTCCACAGGAGGGGTGTGGGGGCGATTTTGCGCCCCCCACGTGATTTAATGGGCGGTGCCCAAGGACAGTTGACCTCCCATGTACCTCTGGCAGATGTGCCACTGCCTGACCCACAGGCAGACATTTAAAAGGTTCGCTCTCAGAGAGCCAGGGAGAAAGGGCCAGACCTCACCTGAGGTGTCTGAGGATGGGCAACTGGAGGAGAGATAGGAAGAGAGAAGAGGGCGTGAAAACCCACCCACCCCTTTAAGGCATTTCTTGAGAAATGGGATACACCGGAGGACGCAACAGCTCTAGACTCTGACCCGACTCTAGCAGAGTTAGACAATGTGTTTCGATCCCTCTTCCCCCACTCTTATACTTCTGTAGGTCTCTCGGGTTCTACTTCCTGTGGCAGCCATTTTGTGGTGGTACCTGTCTCCCCCTCTCTCAAATGTCCACAGGATCAAAAAGGCTGGGGACCCTTGCCATAGGCGATAGAATTTGGGAATGTGCTGTTTCAATTCCCAATATTTCCAGTTAGTAGGATCTGAAGTAGCTGTTCTTGGGACCTCCCTTTCTCTACTTGAAACCCTTGAGAATTGTTGCCAGCCAGAACAAACAATTCTCAGCTAGATGGACCTGAGTTGGTATATTACATATTCCCGAAATGTTTATAGAGTACTTGAAACACCATGTTATTACATTAACAAAAGTGCTAGCGGCAGTGAAAGACTCGAACAGAAATAAATATTGCACCCCTCTTAGCAAACCTCAATATTACAAAGTGCAAAAAAAATTTAATAGTGTGAAAAAATAAATGTTACAACCAGTTATCCCATTCATACATACACCACATTCATACCAACAAACTCTCAAACAACTTATATCCAGAGGTGGGATCGAGCTGGTTATCACCAGTTCCCGAGAGTGGGTTACTAATTATTTGTGTGTGACGAGAGGGGGTTACTAATTGGGTCTGCTTTTCCGTTAGAAATTCCATCAGGTCCAAAAATCATAAAGTCCTGTTGTTTCCTATGTGGCTGGCTAGCGAAGGTAGAAAGCGGGATAATTCTCCCTGTTGGGCTGTTTTAAAAACTGTTTTAGTAATATGGTAAAGTTCCTTGTTCAAGGAAAGTATCCTTCTTTTGATTTCTAGAAACAAAATTAAGTATTTGAAAGGATTAAGTATTTGACAGGCAGTCAATTAGAGGAGAAGTAGTTGTTTCTGTTGGCAGTAGACGATAGGACTTGCTATAATGAGTTTAAATTATGGACAGAAAGATACCAGCTGGAAATTAGGAACCTTTTTTTTACAGTAAGAGTTTTTTACAGTAACAGAGAAATTATTAATGCCCCACCCCCGGAATGCCCGGCCACGCCCCCGTCGTGCCCCGCCCAGCCCCATTGGCGCTACGCCACTGTTTGAATCCCACCACCATGGGAACCTGTTACTAAAATTTTTGGATCCCACCACTGCTTATATCCCTCTTACAAAATATCTCCTTAGTTTCTCTAATTAGCTGATAGAAGAATATACCACTTAAACTTGTTACAATGAAGAGGAAATAAGCGAATATAACAATTATTCAACACAAAAAGGTTTTGTGTTGCTTGCGTTGTGGGGTGGACTATGGCATTATACCCCCACTGAAGTCTCTCCTGTCTCAGAGCCCCAAACACCCCAGATTCTACCACAAACTCCTCAAGAATTTCCCAACCTGGAGATAGCTGCTTTGGGACTTGTTCTACCACTTGTCTGCCCACTTGTCTAGAACCAGGGGGCATCCATTGAAAATGCTGGGGGGAAGAATTAGGACTAATAAAAGGAAACACTTCTTCACGCAACGTGTGATTGGTGTTTGGAATATGCTGCCACAGGAGGGGGTGATGGCCACTAACCTGGATAGCTTTAAAAGGGGCTTGGGCAGATTGATGGAGGAGAAGTCGATTTATGGCTACCAATCTTGATCCTCTTTGATCTGAGATTGCAAATGCCTTAACAGACCAGGTGATTGGGAGCAACAGCCGCAGAAGGCCATTGCTTTCACCTCCTGCATGTGAGCTCCCAAAGGCACCTGGTGGGCCACTGCGAGTAGCAGAGTGCTGGACTAGATGGACTCTGGTCTGATCCAGCAGGCTTGTTCTTATGTTCTTATGTTCTTCTTATGTTCTTATCATTCAAAGAATAACTTTATGGTCAGTTACAACTAATATATATGTTTTAGTCACTGCATAAATTACAAAGCTGAACACTCTCTTGCCTTTTTTCTTTTTTACACATTTATAAATGTATGATTTATGTAGCTTTATTGGCCGATATACAAGTCTCTTGAAGTTAGGGGTGGAAAAGAGAGGTTTAGGATCGAATGTCAAAAAGCATGCCCAGAATCTCTGTGAAATTCAGAAGGCAGGGCAAGGAGGGGAAGGTTTTGTTGATGCGTTGCTGTCATTTCCATGTTTCAGCAGGAAATGACATCAAAGTATCAGCAAGTAGGGTTGTCAAACTCCAGGTAGTGGCTGGTGATCACCTGCTAATGAAACTGATCTTCGGTTCCCCTGAAGAAAATAGGCACTTTGGAAGGTGGACTCTATGGCATGAGACCCCTCTAGAGTCCGTCCCTTCCTCAAACCCCACCTTTCTCAGGTTCCACCCCCAAAATCTCCAGGTATTTCCCAACCTGGAGCTGGGAACATTATCAACAACATTCCCCTCTCCCATTTCCCCAGGAGTCACAAGATGGCCTTGGGAAATCACCCACTATAGCCGGTAAATTGGCTGCCCTAGTTAAGGAGGAGGAGGAGGAGGAGGAGGAGGAGGAGAAGAAGAAGAAGAAGGAGGAGGAGGAGGAGGAGGAGGAGGAGGAGGAGTTTGGATGTATGCACACACACCTTTTCTCTCCTGTAAAGAGACTCAAGGTGGCTTACAAGCTCCTTTCCCTTCCTCTCCCCACAACAGACACCTTGTGAAGTAGGTGGGGCTGAGAGAGTTCTGAGAGAACTGTGACTAGCCCAAGGTCACCCAGAAGGAATGTAGGAGTGTGGAAACACATCTGGTTCACCAGAGAAGCCTCTGCCACTCAGGTGGAGGAGTGGGGAATCAAACCCGGTTCTCCAGATTAGAATCCACCTGCTCTTAACCACTCACATCTCTTCCTATCCTTGATTTTTCCCCTGTCTGGTTGCTATTTCCTCTAAGACACCTCTGGAAGACAACCACATTTGAAATGAGATATCAACTATGCCCCTTAAAATAATATCAAAACGCAGTTCCCTGAAAAGGGGGGGAAAGAGTTGACTTCAGTGCTATCTAGGGGGTCTGACCAAGGAAGCGTCTGTCAATAGTAGTTACGCGCTCTCCCCTCCAGGTCGCAGAATCCCATTTTAAAAACGTTTTGCTGCATTGAAGAGTCTCCCTGGCCTCAGCTTCACCTCCTGCCCCAATTTTTAAGCACAGACGAATGCTTCAGTGAGCTGCCTTTGTTCTCCGTTCCCTCCCTTTTCTAACATCTCCTTCATCTTCAGCGGAGCATATAATTCCCTCCGCGCTTTCGCTCTCTCCCTGCCTCCGTTATCTTTTTCTCTGTCTTTCTGGGCTTCCATTTTTCTTCTCTTTCCCTTCTGCTCATCCTGAGTCCTTCCCGCAGAAGCAACTTGCAGCATTTTCGGGCTCCAAATGAAACGTTTCCTCTGTGGAGTTCCACTGTGTTTTTCCCCCCCTTGGGTTCCGAAAACGTTTCCAAAGCAGCTTTTCCTCCATTTCTTTTGAAACTCCTTTTGCAACAGTTCTTTTGACTGAAACGTTTCCAGGCCGTCTTATTAATAATTAATAATATTAATCTCTCCTGCTGCCATTTTCCATGCCCTCGGTGTCATTTTTTTCCACGTCCCTGGCTTCACACGAGAGTCGGTGTGGTATCGTGGTTAAGAGTGGTGGGCTCTGGTTTGGAGAACCAGATTTGTTTTCCATGCTCCTCCACAGGTAGCCTGTTGGGTGACCTTGGGCCCGTCCCAGTTCTCTCAGAACTCTCTCTGCTCCACCTGCCTCACAAAGTGTCTGTTGTGGGGAGAGGAAGGGAAGGAGTTTGTAAGCCCCTTTGAGTCTCCTACAGGAGAGAAAAGGGGGATATAAATCCAAACTCCTCCTCCTCCTCCTCTTCTTCTTCTTCTTCTTCTTCTTCTTCTTCTTCCTCTTCTTCCTCTTCTTCTTCTTCTTCTTCTGTTTGAAGAAGACCTGTTTGATGGGGGTGTGGGCTGTGTGTTCAATGCTTGCTCTGGGCACCATCTTATGTAGATACGTCCCGATGACATCTCTTCCCCACTGGCAAATGTCACTGGAATGCTTGGCTACACCTTCCCTGCCACCTGCAAGCCACCACGCAGGCCAGCAGATCAGTGGTGGGGGATGGGGCCCAGGGTTGCTCGGCAACCCTGAATCTCCCTACTCATCCCCTGCTGTGTGCAAGCAAGTGCCACAGGTAAGCATCTCTGCACATTAACATGTGACCAGATGGCTCTGGTGCTCCCCTCCCCCCCCCGCTTGCTCTATGATTCTGTGTGGCAGAGTCAGTTCGTGTTAAATTTGACGGCGGGGGGGGGGGGGCGCAAAGAAAGAAGAGCAGAAGTTGAAGGGGAGTCTAAGATCAAAGTCTCAGGGAGAATTGCTCCCAACCCACCACGCTCCTCCGCCTGCCCCTCTAGGCCTGCTCCATGTCACGTTCTGACGGCAGGGGAGACAGATCTCCAGCCCATTAAAGAAAACATCTCCCATCATTAAGGAAATTAATGCTCTTTTGTCAAGTCTCTGAATGGCTATTAGTCTGTCAGGGAAAAAAAAATCCGAGCCAAGAGGCTCATTCGTGCTGATCAAGACTCCAAAACTCATCATCCTATCAAGGACACGGATCTCTCCCCCACCCTCTCAAAACCAGCAGGTGTGGGGGGCTGCTCCAGAATTAGCTCTAGAATTAGACCTGGGCCCTTGCCAGCGTGGTGAGGTGGTTAAGAGCAGGTGCACTCTAATCTGGAGAACCAGGTTTGATTCCCTGCACTGCCATTTGAGCTGTGGAGGCTTCTCTGGTGAACTAGATTAGCTTGTGCACTCCAACACATGCCAGTTGGGTGACTTTGGGCTACTCACAGTTCTTTGGAGCTCCCTCAGCCTCTCCCACCTCACAGGGTGTTTGTTGTGGAGGGGGGAAGGGAAAGGAGATTGTCAGCCCCTTTGAGTCTCCTACAGGAGAGAAAGGGGGGATATAAATCCAAAATCCTCCTCCTCCTCCTCCTCTTCTTCTTCTTCTTCTTCTTCTTCTTCTTCTTCTTCTTCTTCTTCTTCTTCTTCTTCTTCTTCTTCTTCTTCTTCTTCTTCTTCTTCTTCTTCTTCTTCTTCTTCTTCTTCTCCTTCGACATAGACCTGAGCTGATTACCCATGGTTGAAAGTGATGGGTAGACCAGGTAAGCCCCTTTGAGTCTCCTTACAGGAGAAAACAGTGGAGTATAAATCCAAACTCTTCTGCTGCTGCTCAGTTTCTCCCTCAACCTGTGTTTGGGCTGTACCACTTCTGACACCTCATCACAAAAATGCTCCTCCATACAAATATATTTCGTGTAAAAAGAAAAGCGAAAGGTCGAGAAAAAAGTCATCTCCTTGACTTGCTAGGTTTCTATGTGCAGGGCATGCAAATGTGAGCACCCCCCACCCAAGTCTGAAGTGGTACAGTCCAGGCACATGTTCACCACCTGCATGGGCACGAAGTCATGACCAATAGCTTGAAAATAGAATCTTTCATGGGGCTCCACAAAGGAGCTGAACCTGCGGGGCTATTCTTCTTAGGGTTTTGCTTAATGGATATAAAATGAACGATAATTTGCCAAATGGGCTCATTTTCTGCTGGGCCTGAACACCGGAATAGCAGCTTTTATTTTAATGTTTTTTCTAAGGGGGGGGGGGGAGAGAACGGAAAAACTAACAGCCCAAGATGAAAGGTGAGTTATTGTTCATTGTTCAGGTGAGGTTGGAGCGATTTTCCCTTCGCCCCAAATATCTGGGCCCCCTGGAAACTTTGCATGCAAACGGGCTTTTATGCCCTGCGTGATTTCTCAGGCCAGAATGGAGCTATTACGCTCAGACAGGTAAAGCTGATCCCAGCCTCCGAGGAGCGGTTTTAGGTTTGCCGTTTTATTGGCGCTCCCTCTTTCCTGCTTGTACACTGGCTATTTTTTTTTTCATTTTAATAATGTCTGTGGAAGAAGAGGAAAAAACTCCCCTGAGATTTGGCGGTGTTTGATGTTCACTTGGGAAGAGTTTATTCCCTCTATCTTTTTCCTCTCTCTCCCTAGGAAAAAAACGAAAGCGGGAAGAAATCGTGTTAAACGAGATGCAGAAAAGAAAAGTTCCCTACGCCCTTTAATCAAAAGAGATCATGATTAAAGACCTCCGTGGGAAAGCTTTATCCCTCTCGCTCCCGACACGGATCTCCTCTGGTCTCGCTCTGCAAACTTGAACAATGGCCACAGAAGAGATTTACTGTGCCGCACCAGGAAATCACAATGGTGAAGAACAAGAAGAGGAGGAAGAGGAATTTGGATTTATACCCCACCTTTCTCTCCTGAAAGGAGACTCAAGGTGGCTTACAAGCTCCTTTCCCTTCCTCTCCCCACGACAGACCCCTTGTGAGGCAGGTGGGGCTGAGAGAGTTCTGAGAGAACTGTGACTAGCCCAAGGTCACCCAGCAGGAATGTAGGAGTGCAGAAACACATCTGGTTTGCCAGATAAACCTCCACCACTCAGGTGAAGGAGTGGGGAATCAGACCCAGTTCTCCAGATTAGAATCCACCTGCTCTTAACCAGTGCACCATGCTAGTGACAGAACTGTGCCCTCGTAGGGAAAAGGGCTCATGGGTTTGGACAGGCAGCCATAGCCATGGCTCAAGATTGCAAACAATCAGTTGGAGAGAGATTGGGTGTTGTGGGTTTTCCAGGCTGTGGGGCTGCAGTGGTCCTAACGTTTTGCCCACATCTGTGGCTGGCATCTTCTGTAGCGTGCCAGAGTAAGATGGGTTGCTGTGGCGTAGGAGGTTAAGAGCTCGTGTATCTAATCTGGAGGAACTGGGTTTGATTCCCAGCTCTGCCGCCTGAGCTGTGGAGGCTTATCTGGGGAATTCAGATTAGCCTGTGCACTCCCACACACGCCAGCTGGGTGACCTTGGGCTAGTCACAGCTTCTCGGAGCTCTCTCAGCCCCACCTACCTCACAGGGTGTTTGTTGTGAGGGGGGAAGGGCAAGGAGATTTTAAGCCACTTTGAGTCTCCTGCAGGAGAGAAAGGGGGGATATAAATCCAAACTCCTCGTCCTCCTCGTCCTCCTCCTCCTCCTCCGTGGCACACTGTGGAGTAATTGTGAAGCAAAAGGTACCAGGCCGCGCCCACGCAGCCCAGAAAACCCGCTCCACGGAGCTGATTCTGGCCGTGAAGCCTTCAACAAGACATTGCTTCATTACTGTTCAAAAGTTGCTCTTTGTTACCTGGGAAGGCCTGCTTCAAGTCAAGCAGTATTCCATGCTTTCCATTTTGAGAACTGAAAACTTTAATGGATTGGTCCTTACGTACAGGAACACGGCACCTGTTTAGGTGCCTCCGATCAAAGATCCATCTCGTGCAGCCTTTCGTCCCCAGCTCTGAACAGTCGCATAGTACCAAGGGGGTGAGGGATGCCATATCCAAGAGGAAACGAGCTTGTTTTCTGCTGCTCCAGAGACTAGGACCAGGAGTCATGGGTTCAAGGTGCAAGAAAAGAGATTCCACCTAAACTTTAGGAAGAGCTTCCTGACGGTCAGGGCTGTTTGACAGTGGAATGCACTACCTCGGAGTGTGGTGGAGTCTCCTTCTTTGGGTTTTTTTAAAGAAAGGCCGGGTAGCCGTTTGACAGCAGTGATAAAGGGAGGGGAAACTGTACCTGGGGCATGAACTCCCTGGGTGCGCCCTCCCTGCCCCACCCCCTCCCCTCCCCCTCCCTGCCCCACCCCCCATGTGACTGCAATGGCAGTGCCCGGGGCAAGCTGCCCCAGATGTCCCCATTGTAGCTACGCCTCTGTTTGACAGGAGTGCTTTGATTGTGTGTCCCTGCATTTCAGGGGGTTGGACTTGATGGCCCTTTGTGGTCTCTTCCAGCTCTATGATTCCATGAATAGGTGGCTTGTAAAGCCTTTTCCAGTTCTACGAACTCTGAGCTTGTTTGCTTCTTAGCGACGGAAGGGTGTTGGCCCTGTCTGCCCGCCTAACTTTACTCATCAGCCACAGTTTGTTCCAGAGATTTCAACACTGGCCCTTTCCCCACTCACCGTTTGCTCCACTGCTAGTCTCGCCGAGTAGCGCGGGGTCCAACTGCACTCCTCACTACAGGGGCAGCGACAACGCAGCCGCCCCGACTCTGCTGCTCTTGCGCCCCCTCAGCGCGGGTCATTCTGGCGCTGCTCAAAACGGCGCCTTTTGATGACCCCGCACAGAGCGCGGGGCAGTGGGGAAGCCCGGGGAACACGACCCTCGTGCTAAAAAGGTCCTGGACCAGACGAAATGGACGTCATTTTAAAAGTGGGGAAACGGCCACTGTCTCAAGGAAGCTGAATCATATTTTCAGTCTCCCTTGCTCTTCTTCTGAATTGCCGTATCTGCCCACTCGGTCCTTTGCAGAAGCAAACCACGTCAGTGCGCAGAGGATCCGGCGCTCCTGCGCATGCCAAGTGCCAAAGCGAATGTCCGGTTTCCATCAAGAATATCAATTGTGAAGATTATATGCTCTGCCAACACGGCATCAAGATAATGGGGGCAGCTGATAGTTCCTGGGTGTTGCCTCCCGCTTAACATTCTGCTGCATTTCCCTCTTGTCATTTCTGTCGTGTTAATGGCTCCTCTGTGATTGGTTGGATGGTGTGACCCCTTTAAAAAGCCCTGGCATTTAATGGAAGGCTTTGTTTTAATAGAATCTAAATGACATCTCTCTGGTTAAGACAAGAAAGAAATTAGACAGGAAAAAAAGAGGAACCTGAGCCCGCCTTAGACATGTTTTTCTGGGTCCTCTAGAGAGAGAAGGTGACCTACGTTTGCTTCTGACTACGAGGTGCTATTACAGTTGATGTTACTCAAGACAGAGACAGGCATCAAAAGTTATTTGTATTCTTTCCCCTAAATTCTTTCACCACCTTGGCCTAAAAACTCAATGCAGTTTTGTGTCAAGCAGGAGCCAAGGATTCTGGCTTGCGGTATCACGGTAAACCATGTTCTATGGCCGTGGTGGCGAACCTTTGGCACTCCAGATGTTATGGACTACAATTTCCATCAGCCCCTGCCAGCATGGCCAATTGGCCTTGCTGGCAGGGGGTGATGGGAATTGTAGTCCATAACATCTGGAGTGCCAAAGGTTCACCACCACTGTTCTATGGCTACCAATTTTGATCCCTCTTGATCTGAGATTGCAAATTTCTTAGCAGACCAGGTGCTCAGGAGCAGCAGCAGCAGAAGGCCATTGCTTTCACCTCCTGCATGTGAGCTCCCAAAGGTATCTGGTGGGCCACTGCGAGTAGCAGAGTGCTGGACTAGATGGACTCTGGTCTGATCCTGCAGGCTCTTTCTTATATTCTTCCAGGTTCTCAGAGGAAGTTCTCATTGGCCACCATCTTGACTTGGCTGATTGTTTGGACAGTTATTTGACCCTGGTCACTGGTCTTGGTCCCAACTAGCCCATTATCATCAGATCTCAGAGGCTAAGTAAGGTTGGTCTTGGTTAGTACTAGAATGGGAGACCACCCAGGTGGCCCAGGGTCACTATGCAGAGGCAGACAATGGCAAACCACCTCTGAACATCTCTTGCCTTGAAAGCCCTTTGGGGTTGCCATAGGTCTGCGGTGACTTGATGGCACTTCATTATTGACTTGACCGAGATGGTCCAGGTTAGCCCAATCTTGTAGAATCTCAGAAGCAAAGCAGAATTAGTCCTGGCAAGTAGTTGGACAGGAGACCACCAAGGAAGTTCAGGGTGGCTAAACAGGCAATGGCAAACCACCTCAGAACATCTCTTGCCTTGAAATCCCTTCTTTGTATCCATATGTTGGTTGTGGTTTGATGGTACTTTCCACCATCACAATTATCATTATTGTGTGGGTTCCAAAGGGTTGTGTTGCTGGTGCTTTATTGATTCAGGCACCTCCCACAGTTTCCAAGAAATGACATTTCTGGCTGTTGTGGGTATTCTGGGCTGTGTGGCCCTGGTCTGGTAGTTGTGGGTTTTCCACACATCCCAAAAAACCCCTCAGCAGCCAGATGATTCTGGCCATGAATGCCTTCAACAATACACAGAAACAAATTGCTCTTTGCTAGTGTCTCTTACTTGACTCAACCACCCATGACCTTGGGAGACAAGCAATTTGACCTACAGCACAGGTGCAAAAATGCCCCCAAAGTAAGAGATGAAACTCTAGTAAGAGATGAAACTTAGTATGTTTTAATGTTTTAATGTTTTAATGTTGGAGTTTTATGGGCTGCTGTTGTTTTATTTGTATGGTTTGCCCCTAATTTATTTGTATTAATTTTGTTGTTCACCGCCCAGATTTGATTGGGGTGAAGAAGAAGAAGAAGAAGAAGAAGAAGAAGAAGAAGAAGAAGAAGAAGAAGAAGAAGAAGAAGAAGAAGAAGAAGAAGAAGAAGAAGAAGAGGAAGAGGAAGGGGAAGGGGAAGGGGAAGGGGAAGGGGAAGGGGAAGGGGAAGGGGGGAAGGGGAAGGGGAAGGGGGGGGGGGGGGAGAGTCGAAGTCCCAGAGGAAGTCAGAAGTCGAAGTCGATGGGAGGTGGAAGTCGGAGTGGGAATAGTCGAGGTGGATGGTGTAGTCGGAGATGTAGTAGTAGTTCGACAGTCGTGGTCGATGTCGAAGTCATTGATGCGTAATAGTAGTTTGGATTTATATCCCACATTTCTGAACCATCAGGAGTCTCAAAGCAGCTTACAAACTCCTTCCCTTCCTCTCCCCACAACAGACACTTTGTGAGGCAGGTGGAGCAGAGAGAGTTCTGAGAGAACTGGGACGGGCCCAAGGTCACCCAACAGGCTACATGTGGAGGAGCATGGAAAACAAGAAGAGGAGGAGGAGGAGGAGGAGGATTTATATCCCACTTTCTCTCCTGTAGGAGACTCAAAGGGGCTGACAATCTCCTTTCCCTTCCCCCCTCCCACAATAAACACCCTGTGAAGTGGGTGGGGCTGAGAGTAGCCCAAGGTCACCCAGCTGGCGTGTGTTGGAGCGCACAAGCTAATCTAGTTCCCCAGATAAGCCTCCACAGCTCAAGTGGCAGAGCGGGGAATCAAACCCGGTTCTCCAGATTAGAGTGCACTTGCCCTTAACCACTACACCATGCTGGCTCTCATTGGTAGACCTGGTCTATGTGGCAGCCAGATTTACCCATTGCTTCTGAATGGCAGGTAGACCAGCCCTCCAAGCAGTGGCAGCTTCCTGCTTTGCAAAGCGGCGACCTGGCTGCCCCTCGGCAAGTAGCACCCGGGGCTCGTGTCCTGGCTTGCCCCACCCTAAATACACCAGTGGAGGTAATTTCCGACCCCAACTTGAAGTTGGCCACCCAAGTTCAGAGGTTACAGTTCCTCAAACTAAGATGCAGGCAACAGAGGCGGCCTAAGGATGCTTCATACACAGACAGATCCATTCCCAGAGGGGGGTAAATGCTTGTTCTCAAAATCCCCCCCCCCCATCTCCAAGCTGGAGTGAGCCAAGGGAATCCTCTCTCTGGGCTTCCAACTCTAATCAATCAAAATGTTCCATTTTCATTGCCTTCTCTCTCTTTTTACCCTCTTTTCCATCTTCTGGCACTTCGCACAGCTTCCACTTGGGAGGCGTTTGTTCCTGTGGAATTTTCTTTTTTTGAGTTGAGGAGATAAGAGTGAAGCTGGAGGCGATACATCGAGCAACGCCAGAACTCCTGTGCCATATGTTCACAAGCACGTCACATATTGATATGTACTTGTATAGATTATGCAGTCCTGTTTTCTATATACACCTTGGAAGGCATGAATTAAAATCAAGCTGTGTTTGCAGAGATCTCCCCTCCAATGATTTCTGCCAGGAGGTCACGCAAAACTGAACTTCTACCCATCAGCACCTGCGACAGAGACTCACAAAGCAACTGTGCAGGAATATACCCTGTTTCCCCGAATATAAGACATCCCCGGAAAATAAGACGTAGTAGAGGTTTTGCTGAAGTGCAAAATATAAGGCATCCCCCAAAAGTAAGACGTAGCAAAGTTTTTGTTTGGAAGCATGCCTGACGAACAGAATACAGAAATATAAGACATTCCCTGAAAATAAGACATAGTGCATCTTTGGGAGCAAAAATTAATATAAGACACTGTCTTATATTCGGGGAAACATGGTATATATATAAAGGGTATAAAGCAATGAATGATCCTTTATTCCCTGAAATAAATTTTCCTTCATTATCATTTCCAAGCTGTGCAGGTCCCTTTACCAGGTGGATTTTATTCTTCATGGGAATCGTAATAATAGTTTGTGGATTTCAAGCCTAGGTTTGGGCCTGGGCAAGACATATGAAAATCAGGGAGGCAGTGTGGCATAGTGGTTAAATATGAGCTTGGGATCTGGGAAATTCAGGTTTGAATCATGACTGGGAAGGGGTGGATCTTAGCAGGTTGTAATGCCACAGTTCACCTTCCGAAGAAGTCATTTCCCCCCCAGGGATCTGATCTCTGTAGTCTGGAGATCAGTCGTAACTCTGGCAGAACTCTAAGCCCGACCTGGACGGTCGCCACCCCTACTTTTTCAGCAGCCATATTGCCCCCCCCCAAACCCCCACCGCTTTCCCTCTTCCTCCTTTCCTCGCCGGGGTCCCTTCTGTCCGGCTTCTTCGATAAACAAGGCTCCTGCTCGAAACCAGCTCTCCCGCCAAGCTTTCCAAGAGTTCCCATTCAAGGCTATTTGCATGTTGCTACAAAGACAAGCTCTGTTTATTAATCAGTGCTTAAGCAATTAAGCAATTACCATAAGCACTGTTGCCAGAACCCTTTCAATTGTTTGCCTTCTGGCCGGGTCCCAACGGTCTGCTTCGGCTGCAGCAGTAGGGAACGTCAATAAAGCTGCCAGAAGCTGGAAGAACATCACCGCACCTGGAGGAGGAGGAGGAGGAGGAGGAGGAGGGGAGGAGGAGGAGGAGGAGGAGGAGGAGGAGGAGGAAGATGTTGTAACCTACCTGCCCATGGATCATGAGGTCCAAACTCCATGCCGTTTATGATGCCAGCTTGGGATGCCAGCCTCCAGGTGTGACCTGAAGATTGACTGGAATTACAGCTCATCTCCAGATTACAGAAGTCAGTTCCTCTGGAGGAAATGGCTGGTTTGGAGGGTTGACTCTATGGCCTTGTACCGCCCTGAGGTCCCTGTGTACCCCTGGCTCCATCCCCTGGCTCTACACGTTTCTCAACCTGGAGCTGGCAACCCTGCCTCCTCTTGGCACTCCACCACTAGCCAGGGAGAACAGGGCATCCCTAGCTAGCTGGCTCCCAGAAACAGGGCCTTTGGGGTGATGGACGCCAACCAGTGGTGGGATTCATCTGGTTTTCACCACCTGTAAATTCGAAGCTGTCCCACAACGCACAGCTAGTGACTTCCTCATTTTTACACCCAGATCCCTGTCTGATGACCCATGAGGTAGCCTGCTTAACCCCTCTTCCCCCCATAGAAAAGAAGGAGAGACGCTCTATCAATGACAAGTCCTTTCAATAAGGACACAACCAAGCAAAACTCCCGACAAGTTCAGAGTCATATGAAAACGGCCACCACTAGGATCCACTTGGAGTGTCAAACTACATGTGAAGCAGATTACGCAACCCAGGAGGCCTCACTTATGAACTTCACCCAGGATCTAAAAGAAGGAGGCGAGCTGGAGCTCGATCCTCCAGCACTTAGAGCTATCTACAACCACTCATCTCCAGCTGGTCCAACCTGGGCTCAAGAGTTACTCAGTTGAAGCAGAAATAAACATCACCCCAAAAGAGATCCAAATGGCCACTTACTGCCAACTTGCTTGCGCAAATTGGGACTGATAAGTGCTCAAACGGCTGCATATTTACAGACTCCCAAGGTCTGCTTAACCAAATAGGGGTTAGTTCTCACCAATCATCTCCATCTGAGCAAATCGCCATAGTTCCTAGCCCGGTACAAACTGCACTTGGAATACAGCTACCACCACTTCAGCAGAACTGGTTGTTAAAATGATGCTTGTAAGCAACCAGTTGTTAAAAGTATTTGAATCCCACCACTGACCCCAACCTTCTTTGAAATGCCTTCTCCAGCAATACTTATCTTTCACCTAATTTGTTTTTCTTTACATTCAAACGTGTTGATTCGTGTAAGTTTTCAGTGGCATCTAATTGCTATTTCAGGGCTCACTTTCTGATAGCGGCGAGTTTTCGTTTCATTGTAGCTGTAGATTTCATTATAGTTTTTTTAAAAAAATTGGCTCAAGTTGTCTTGAAGGCTTGAATTGGAGTTGCCAACTCTGGGTTGAGAAATTCCTGGAGATTAGGAGGGTGGAGTCTGGGGAGGAGAGAGTTGGGGGAGGGGAGGGGCCTCAGTGGGAAGGGGAGGGGCCTCAGTGGGGAAGGGGAGCGGCTTCAGTGGGGGAAAGGGAGTGGGGAAGGGGAGGGGCCTCAGTGGGGAAGAGGAGGGGCCCTCAGTGGGGAAAGGGAGGGGCCTCAGTGGGGAAGGGGAAGGGCCTCAGTGGGGAAGGGGAGGGGCCTCAGTGGGGTACAATGTCACACTGTCCTCCTTCCAAAAGAGTTGTTTTCTCCAGGGGAACTCATCTCTATAACCTGCAGGCCAGTTGGGATTACAGAAGAAGAAGAAGATCTTGGATTTATATCCCAGCTTTCTTTCCTGTAAGGAGACTCCAGGTAGCATACACACTCCTTGCCCTTCCTCTCCCAATAACAGACACCTTGTGGGGCAAGTGGGGACTGAGAGAGTCCTGAGAGAACTGTGATTAGCCCAAGGTTCACCCAGCAGGTTACAAGTATAGGAGCACAGAAAGAAATCCAGTTCACCAGATAGGAGTCCGCCACTCATGTGGAGGAGAGGGGAACCAAACCCGGTTCTCCAGAATAGAGTTCACCTCTCTGAACCACTACACCATGCTGGCTGTCCTGAAGATCACTGGAGCCCGACCACCCTAGTTAGGTTCAGTGGAAAGGAAGGGCTTGAATGGTTTGTGATGTCAGATGAAGGAACGCTCTTCTACCCCCAGTCCACACAGCGGAGCAGAGGCCAGGGACGTAGGTATAGATTTTTTATGGGGGGTGGGGTTCGGGGGTGGGGCCACACCCCCACCCACCCCTAGGGCATGGCCACGCCTCCCCAAGCCCTGCCTCCGGCCTAGCGCTCATAAAAGCAGCTGTCCAAGGCCGGAGACGGCAGACTCCCCCGCCCTGCCCCCCACCAGCTGGGCTCCCAGCTGGCAGCTGGCAGTTCCTTCTGCCCTCCCCTCTGGGCAGAGGCATAGAGGGAAAATTGAGCCCAGTGCAAAATCTGAGTTTTGCGCCCCCCACCCCAACCCCCCGGCAGCCACTGTGATGCTGGAGAGGCTATTCCAAATGAGGGAAGAGAGTGGGGGATTCTTGAACAACATTGCCTGTCAAATACTTGGAACATCTCTCATGTGCAGGAGAGAAGGTTAAGAGGTGACATGATAGCCATGCTGAAATATTTGAAGGGATGTCATGCTGAAGACGGAGCAAGCTTGTTTTCTGCTGCTCCAGAAACCAGGACATGGAGTAACGGATTCAAGGTGCAGGAAAAAGCTTCCTGACAATAGGGGCTGTTAGACACTGGAATGCACTACCTCGGAGGATGGTGGAGTCTCCTTCTTTGCAAGCTTTTCAACAGAGGTTGGATGGCCACCTGTCAGGAGTGCTTTGATTGTGTGTTCCTGCATGGCAGGGGGTTGACTGAATGGCCTTAAGGGCTCTTCCAACGCTGTGATTCTTTGATTCCAATTCTCTTGGCTCGTGCTTGAGATGGGCAAGCAGGATTCCCTCCACTGAGAGGTCTCCCCTGATACTCACTGCCCCTTTGGAATCTTTTGGACACAATTTCAAAGCTCTGTCCTCCCCTACCGGCCCCTCCCAGAGAGGATAAAATTGCGTGGCAAGCACTTCAGATACTCTGACATCCTCCAGAGATGCTTGATGCATTTCATGGCGAAGCTCGTCTAAATAGGATTTAGAGATGAGAGGGTTGGGGGCCGGGGGGGGGGGAGGATCAACACACAAAAGAGAAAACAGCACACCCCTGGAAGCTCTTCCAGAGCCAAGCAGGTTTCACCGCTGTCTTTCAGGAAGTGGTCCTCTACTGCCACCCGGTGGCACCTGAGCATTAAGACAGATGCATAGTATGGAATAGATGATCTCTTGCTATTTAGTTTTTCATCGGTGTTAGAACATCAGAAGACCCCTGCAGGATTAGTTTACTGGTCATCTCATCCAGGATCCCGTCTCATACAAGGGCCAACCGGTTCCTCAGGAGGGACCACAACAGGACATAGAGGCCAAGACCTTCCCCTGATAAGAGCATAATGAGAGTCTTGTTGGATCAGACCAGTGGTCCACCTAGTTCAGCAGCTTCTCTCACATAGTGGCCAACCAATCCCTCTGGAGATCCAACAATAGGGCAGAGGTTGAGGCCGTCATAAGAACATAAGAGCAAAGACCAAGGCCTTCATAAGAACACAAGAAGAGCCTTGCTAGATCAGACCAGTGAGGACCATCTTGTCTAGCATTCAGTCTCCCACACTGGCCAAACAGTTCCTCCGGAGATCCAACCACAGGGCACAGAGGCCATATGTTGCCTCCTGACACAGGGATGCAGAGGTTGACTGTCTCTGAATGTTCCCTTCAGTCACTACGGCTAGTTCCCTCCAGGCACTTATGGACCCCTTCTCCATGAATTTATCTTATCCACATTTACAGCTCTCTATGACTATGACCTTCACAACATCCTCTTAATCTCTCGCTGTGCAAAGAAGTAATTCCTTTTGCTCGTGTTGAATCTAGGCTTGGTGATTCGGCATGGCTCCTATTAGCTCCCATTGAAAGCAATGGGGGATGGGGCACCCTTTTTGGGGGACCATAACTTTGGACTTCGTGAACCGAACTTCACCAAACCTGGGTGGTATCACCAGGAGAGTCCCCTGAAGATATCCTGAAATGTTGGTGCTGCTAGCTTAAACTTACACCCTCCTACAGGGCAAAAAAGGGAAAATGCTAAAAATGCCAAAAAAAATGCTAACGAACCCAAATCGGGGATTCGGCTAATTCGGCCGTACTGATAATTTTACAGCCAAATCAAGCCAAATCCAAATTTTCCCAACTTTGTTCGATGTTGCTCAATCTTAGTTGAATCTACTCCACCTCATCTTCATTGGGTGCCAGCGAGTTCCAGGCTTTGGGAGAGGCACAAAAAGTTATCTTCTTTCCATCCCGGGCATAATTTTTAAACCTCTTTTATGTCCCCCATAGCTGTCTCCTTTCTTAACTGAAAAGTCCCAGACTCTTCAATCTTCATAGGAAAGGAGCTCCAACCCTCTAATCATCTTAGCAATGGTCTTCTACTGGTGGTTTGGAGTGAATGTGAGATTATAAGACCAGCCATTTTGGGTCTGGACAATGGTCCATCTAGGCTAGCATCCCAGACAGACAGACAGACAGACAGATGCCCTCAGAAGGCCTAGAAGTGGGCACAGAGGACAAAGACTCTCCTGTGTTGCTGCCCCGAGAACTGGGTTACTATCCCTGAACCTAGAGGTTCTAGGTTCAGGAGCAGCATGTTCATGGAGCAGCATGGAGCAGCAGTGGCGTAGTGGCTAAGAGCAGTGACTTAGAGCAGGTGCACTCTGATCTGGAGGAACCAGGTTTGATTCCCAGCTCTGCCGCTTGAGCTGTGGAGGCTTATCTGGGGAATTCAGATTAGCCTGTACACTCCCACACAAGTCAGCTGGGTGACCTTGGGCTAGTCACAGCTTCTCGGAGCTCTCTCAGCCCCACCTACCTCACAGGGTGTTTGTTGTGAGGGGGGAAGGGCAAGGAGATTGTAAGCCCCTTTGAGTCTCCTACAGAAGAGAAAGGGGGGATATAAATCCAAACTACTACTACTACTACTACTACTACTACTACTACTACTACTACTACTACTACTACTACTACTACTTCTTCTTCTTCTTCTTCTTCTTCTTCTATTTCATCATCATGCCTAAGAACGAACTGGTCTAAACCACCTAAATCAGTACCCATCCCTACATCCTGGGGATATGAATTCTACGAGACAGGTGTTTTTGAGCAATGGAGAACATCCCCTATGGAATCCGTGCCCTACGAGGAGAGAACTAGGGAGCTGGGTATGTTAAGTTTGCTGAAGAGAAGGTTAAGAGGTGATATGATAGCCATGTTTAGATATGTGAAGGGATGTCAAGTTGGTGAGGGAGCAAGCTTGTTTTCTGCTGCTCCAGAGACTTGGACCAGGAGTCATGGGTTCAAGGTGAAGGAAAAGAGATTCCACCGAAACATCAGGAAAAACTTCCTGACAATAGGGGCTGTTCGACAGTGGAATGCACTTCCTTGGAGAGTGCTGGAGTCTCCTTCTTTGGAGGTTTTCAAACAGAGGCTGGATGGTCATCTGACAGGAGTGCTTTGATTGTGTGTTCCTACATGGCAGGGGAGGTTGGACTTGATGGCCCTTGGGGGTCTCTTCCAACTCTATTAATCCAACCATCAGTCCACCAAGGTCAGTATTGCCTACTCAGACTGGCAGCCGCTCTCCAGGATCTCAGGCCAAGGTCTTTCCCATTGCCTACTACCTGATCCGTTTAACTGGAGATGCCGGGGATTGAACCCAGAACCTTCTACATGCCAAGCAGACGCTCTTTCACAGAGCACAGCCTTCTCTGGAGGCTTCCCAAAGCATAGAGCAATCTAAACAAACCAGGGTGGTATAGTGGTCAAGAGCAGGTGCACTCTAATGTGGAGAACTGGTTTTGATTCCCAGCTCTGCCACTTGAGCTGTGGAGGCTTATCTGGTGAACCAGATTAGCTTGTGCACGCCAACACAAGCCAGCTGGGTGACCTTGGGCTAGACACAGTTCTCTCAGAACTCTCTCAGCCCCACCCACCTTACAGGGTATTTGTTGTGGGGGTGGGGAGGGAAAGGAGATTATAAGGCACTTTGAGTCTCCTTGCAGGAGAGAAAGGGGAGATAAAAATCCAAAGTCTTCTTCTTTTAAATTTGCCCACTTCTTTTCTTTGCATAGCGATCAATCCAGTCAATATTAAAGTTTCACGATTGGCTTTCATATCCCAGACATTAGAGTTCACATTCTACATTAGCTACTTCGGAGGGGGGAAATTTTAATGTTTTCATAATGCTGCTCTGTTCCTCTCAGAGCAGGGATATTTTGTGCTACTCACTGAAGTACTTTGCTGCCATTATAATCTTGCTACGTAATGTCACTTATGTTTTGACGGTTTTACGGCTTTATACAGGACTGCCGGTTTTATTGCTATGGGTGTAGTTTTATTGATCTGCTTTTAGATTGCTTAATAAGCATCGCTCGGAACTATTTGATCGAGGAGCAGGGGCACGTTGACACACGGGGGCTTTTAACATGTCACGCCCAACGAAGGAACTTCTAACTTGGCCAAACAAAATGCACATCAGTCTGTATTTAAATAAGAAAAAGCCCTTTATTCCTTTGTTACCCTTCAGAAGGGGGGGGCAGGAGGTTTGGGAGTTCCCAACCTCTTCCTGTCGAAGGCACAGTTGGCAGGAAGACGACGGGGCAGCGACGGCTGTGGGGGTTGTGGAAGGATAACGCCTATGTCTGTTGTCCGGAAACTAGCGGTAATTCCAGGAGTTCTCCAGGTCCCACCTGGAGATTGGCAGCCCTACCAACGGACCAAGAGAGTTGTAAGTATTTGTGTGCAGTAGGCAGGGTTGCCCTTTCCAGGACGAGGTACACAAAATTCACTGCCCACCCGAACGAGAAAAGACGCTGCCGCTAAAGGGCGCCGTGTCCTTTGGATGCCTTTCTGGAAACCCATGTGACTCCATGACACCTGTTCATGGACAATATCCAGCACTTGGACTCCAGAGGAAGAGGAGGAAGAGGAAGGGTTATCCCATGAGGTTGTGCAAAACAAGGAGGCAGCTAATCACAGTCCACCATTTTTCAAGTGTGATCAGAACTACGCTCTCCGTAAACCTGCAGCCGGAGGGGTCTAGACGGCGGAGGCCACGGGCCGCGATCCAGGAGCCCGGCAAGTTTCTGCCGTGGTGGCTGCGTAAAGGCCCTGCCACTCCAGCCGTCGGTGGCAGCTCACTACCGATTTCTCGGGCAGCACCGTTTCCCCCTCCCCCTTCTTCGTCATTGGCAAAACCAGTCCCCTGTTATAAAAATCATTGTCTTTGGTAGCAAAAAATGCCTGCGTCAACCGCAGTAGTGCAAATAAGGAGGGTGAGGAAGTTTGCCAGCCATCAACTGGGATCTTCGTCTCCACCGTTGTCATTTCTGGAAGCGGCGGGAAACTGACTGGACTTTCAAACCTGGAGCCGGCCTAGAGAAGGAGAGAAAACCGTATGTCAGACACAAAGGAATAACTACGGGGTCCGGTACAGAGCTCTGGGGTATCTGCCAGGTTGACTACTAGCACTAAGAACATAAGAACAAGCCAGCTGGATCAGACCAGAGTCCATCTAGTCCAGCTCTCTGCTACTCGCAGTGGCCCACCAGGTGCCTTTGGGAGCTCACATGCAGGAGGTGAATGCAATGGCCTTCTGCGGCTGTTGCTCCCGAGCACCTGGACTGTTAAGGCATTTGCAATCTCAGATCAAAGAGGATCAAGATTGGGAGCCATAGATCGACTTCTCCTCCATAAATCTGTCCAAGCCCCTTTTAAAGCTATCCAGGTTAGTGGCCATCACCACCTCCTGTGGCAGCATCTTCCAAACACCAATCACACGTTGCGTGAAGAAGTGTTTCCTTTAATTACTCCTAATTCTTCCCCCCAGCATTTTCAATGAATGCCCCCTGGTTCTAGTATTGTGAGAAAGAGAGAACAATTTCTCTCTGTCCACATTTTCTACCCCAGGCATAATTTTATAGACTTCAATCATATCCTCCCTCAGCCGTCTCCTCTCCAAACTAAAGAGTCCCAAATGCTGCAGCCTCTCCTCAAAGGGAAGGTGCTCCAGTACTCCAGCACTGACAAACCAACTCTCTTACGAACCTGTCTGAACCCTGTGGTCATCTTTAGAACCCTGCTTGGGCTGTACCTGCCTTCTAAGATTCGGCAGGTTACAACCTGGCAAAGGGCACACAAACCACGCTTGCCAGCTTCAAGTACGTTTTGGAATCCAACAGGTCCTACAGGACTTGCCATTTGCATGCTTAAACTGGGCTGTTATCCTTGCAAAGTGGCTACGCAGCTGTGAAAATGCAGGTAGCTTTCATTTTTGTAATTGTTTCCGCTGCCATACCATCCCGTGGCTTCTCTGCATCGGTAATCGCATTTGGGGGCACTGCGGTTTGCACTAGATGACTCCGTTGCGTGCATTATACCGTTTTAAGGGCTGCAATTCTGTTTCACAGTACCGTTTGCTGCACTGTATTATAGAGCACTGTATGGCACTGTGCAGTCTGCTTTGAGTCTTGGGGAGAGGAACAGATTGTAAATGAAGTTTGCAAATAAATCACTAACATCAACACGTCTCTGTGCAAATGAAGAAGTTTGGGTTTATACCTTGCCTTTCTCCTATGAAGAGACTCAAGGAGCAGCAGTGGCGTAGTGGTTAAGAGCAGGTGCACTCTAATTTGGAGGAACCGGGTTTGATTCCCCGCTCTGCTGCCCAAGCTGTGGAGCTCTATCTGGTGAACTAAATTAGCTTGTGCACTCCAACACATGCCAGCTGGGTGACCTTGGGCTGGTCATAGTTCTTCGGAGCTCTCTCAGCCCCACCCACCTCACAGGGTGTTTGTTGTGAGGGGGGAAGGGTAAGGAGTTTGTAAGCCCCTTTGAGTCTCCTATAGGAGAGAAAGGGGGGATATAAATCCAACTCTTCTTCTTCTTCTCCTTCTCCTCCTCCTCCTTCTTCTTCTTCTTCCAAACTGCTTTCCCTTGTTCCCTCCACAACAGACCCCTTGTGAGGCAGGCAGGGCTGAGAGAGTTCAGAGAGAATTGTGACTGGCCCAAGGTCACCCAACAGGCTTCATGTGGAGGAGTGAGGAATCGAACCTGGTTCTCCAGATAAGAGTCTGCAGCTCATTTGGAGGATTGGGGAAATAAAAATGGTTCTCCAGATTAGAGCCCACCTGCTCTTAACCACTGCACCACTGTTGACTCTCTAAAAGCGAAATGTAAATGATGTTTCAAGTCGGCATGAAGGAACACCAGCGGATCACAAATACGGTCTTCTTTGGGGGGGTGGCAGGAAGGGCAAAGATCCTTCCAGTTCCACTCCAGCTGCTTTTCTACCTTCAACTTCTTACTCCACCCCCACCACCACCAAATCGTGGGCCTCATGGGGTCTCAAGGTCTGACGCCAAAGTCTTTAACCCCACTCTCTTGCTAAAGAGGGTGGGGTTGGTTTATTTTCTCCTGTAGGAGGAGAGTGGTGGGTGGTTGGCAGTAGAGCAGGGTTCGTTATTATACTGAATTAAAACTCTGTGTGTGTGTGTGTGTGTGTGTGTGTAAACAGGGTCTCTTTGTAGCAGGGGGCAGGCGACACTCACCTCTGTGGCGGAATAGATCTGTAGGAAACAAAAAAGAAAGATGTCACTTCGTGGTGACAGTTTAATTGCTGACACGGCTTGATTCTCTGGCAAAAAGCCTTCCAAAATATCAAAGTTTCTGGACACTTAAGATTTGCGTATTTCAATCCCTCCCCCCAGCTTCACAATATGACCTTCAAGACAGTCCAGGTGCTCGGGAGCAACAGCCGCAGAAGGCCATTGCTTTCACCTCCTGCATGTGAGCTCCCAAAGGCACCTGGTGGGCCACTGCGAGTAGCAGAGAGCTGGACTAGATGGACTCTGGTCTGATCCAGCTGGCTTGTTCTTAAGAGAAGGCCATTGCTTTCACCTCCTGCATGTGAGCTCCCAAAGGCACCTGGTGGGCCACTGCGAGTAGCAGAGAGCTGGACTAGATGGACTCTGGTCTGATCCAGCTGGCTTGTTCTTATGTTCTTAAGGCCATTGCTTTCACCTCCTGCATGTGAGCTCCCAAAGGCACCTGGTGGGCCACTGCGAGTAGCAGAGAGCTGGACTAGATGGACTCTGGTCTGATCCAGCTTCTGGCTTGTTCTTATGTTCTTTAAGGCCATTGCTTTCACCTCCCTGCATGTGAGTCTCCCAAAGGCACCTTGGTGGGCCACTGCGAAAGTAGCAGAGAGCTGGACTAGATGGACTCTGGTCTGATGATCAGCTGGCTTGTTCTTAAGTGTTCTTAAGGCCACTTGCTTTCACCTCCTGCATGTGAGCTCCCAAAGGCACCTGGTGGGCCACTGCGAGTAGCAGAGAGCTGGACTAGATGGACTCTGGTCTGATCCAGCTGGCTTGTTCTTATGTTCTTAAGGCCATTGCTTTCACCTCCTGCATGTGAGCTCCCAAAGGCACCTGGTGGGCCACTGCGAGTAGCAGAGAGCTGGACTAGATGGACTCTGGTCTGATCCAGCTGGCTTGTTCTTATGTTCTTATGTTCTTAAGACACCCAGTTTATTGGGCCTCTAGATTACCAGCTTGAAGGGCATTGCAAATTTGAAAACAGCCAAAGAGTTTGGATTTATATCTCACTTGTCTCTCCTTACAGGGGCTTGTAAGTCCCAAAGGGGCTTACAAACTCCTTCCCTTCCTCTCCTCACAACAGACACCTTGTGAGGCCTGAGAGAATTTGGAGAGAACTGTGACTAGCCCAAGGTCACCCAGCAGGCTTCATGTGGAAGAGCAGGGAAACAATCTAGCTCACCAGATAAGAGTCCTCCACTCATGTGGAGGAGTGGGGAATCAAACCTGGTTCTCCAGATTAGAGTCCACCTGCTCTTAATTACTCTCCCACACTGCGCATGCCTGTGACCCAAAAGAGAACTGCAAGTATCCAAATCACTTGATTTCATTTGAAGTGGAAGATGCGGATATGAGTCTAGATTTTTTCCAGAACATGATCAAATTTCACAATTTGAGGGCCAAACTAGATGTTACGGTGTTGTGGGGCACGATGCATGGATGCCAGTGCCTTTTTAAAAGCAGCTGTTTAAAAATGCCTCCATGGCCCACAATGCGACAGGACCCTGCCGTCTTGTCACCCCTTCGCCTTTTCAAGCTCTGAAACAGCCGCCTATCAATGAAAACATAAGAACATAAGAACATAAGAACAAGCTAGCTGGATCAGACCAGAGTCCATCTAGTCCAGCACTCTGCTACTCGCAGTGGCCCACCAGGTGCCTTTGGGAGCTCACATGCAGGAGGTGAAAGCAATGGCCTTCTGCGGCTGCTGCTCCCGAGCACCTGGTCTGCTAAGGCATTTGCAATCTCAGATCAAGGAGGATCAAGATTGGGAGCCATAGATTGACTTCTCCTCCATAAATCTGTCCAAGCCCTTTTTAAAGCTATCCAAGCCATCGCCACCTCCTGTGGCAGCATATTCCAAACACCAATCACACGTAGCGTGAAGAAGTGTTTCCTTTTATTAGTCCTCATTCTTCCCCCCAGCATTTTCAATGGATGCCCCCTGGTTCTAGTATTGTGTGTGAGAGAGAAAAATTTCTCTCTGTCAACATTTTCTACCCCATGCATAATTTTATAGACTTCAATCATATCCCCCCTCAGACGTCTCCTCTCCAAACTAAAGAGTCCCAAACGCTGCAGCCTCTCCTCATAGGGAAGGTGCTCCAGTCCCTCAATCATCCTTATTGCCCTTCTCTGCACTTTTTCTATCTCCTCAATATCCTTTTTGAGATGTGGCGACCAGAACTGAACACAGGACTCCAAGTGCGGTCGCACCACTGCTTTATATAAGGGCATGACAATCTTTGCAGTTTTATTCTCAATTCCTTTCCTAATGATCCCCAGCATAGAGTTTGCCTTTTTCACAGCTGCCATGCATTGAGTTGACATTCCCATGGAACTATCAACTAAAACAGTCGACATGTATTTCCCCAGACTTCCTGGGATGTTAAACACCAAATCTAACATCTACCCTGAATATGAATGAACATATTCTACAAATAAGGTTTAACTGATTACCAGACATTTATCTTTTAGAACTCTATAACGATAAACAACTTAAACCATATACTAAACTGTTAATTTACCCGATTACAGCTGCTCAGATTGAGATAGCCAGAAAATGGAAATCGAAGAACTGCCTTTATTAAGAGGCTGGTACAACAGACTATGGACCTATATAGATTTAGACCTTCTATCCTTATCATTACAGATTGAAAGTGACCGGAAGCAAGAAATTGCTTGGGAACCATTGAGAAAAAAAAAACTTTTTGGATAAATTCAATACCACCCTGTCATAGCAAACCAGATTGTGTTAAAGATAGTCATTAATATTTATAATTTCTATAACAGTGGAAAGTATTCACTACATTGCTTCGCTCAAATTAATTCCTAGAGTAGTTAACATTGTTAAGATGTTAGAATAGTTTTCTATACGAATAGTCATACTGTATTTTTCTTTTTCCCCATCCTAATTTTATGCTAATTTAGACGAATGGTGTAGTCAACCACCTAGAAAGACAATAATTAATGTTTTTAAGTATTCCTGCTTAGGGAATAATTATATAACTAGTTTTTTTGTTATTATTATGTTATTTGTATGTACATTTTAATATGTTTGAAATAAACTTAAACTTTTTTTAAAAAAAAAAGGCCAAAAAAATATGAAAGAAATATTTGGAAGGGAGACCAAGGCTCTTTCCGCACATGCAGAATAATGCACTTTCAAACTGTTTTCAGTGCTCTTTGAAGCTGTGCAGAATAGCAAAATCCACTTGCAAACAGTTGTGAAAGTGGTTTGAAAATGCATTATTTTGTATGTGCGGAAGGGGCCCAAGCTATATTCCAGAACTTTCTTCCTCTTGGTTTCTGCTGCCCACTTATATCTCTGTAACACCCTCTCCGCCATTTCTTTGCTCATCATCTGGAGGCCACCAAGGTTGCCGCGACGCTGAAGTTCGATACCAACTTACTTGAGTGGTTTGGAGACAGGACTTGTGGAACCAACACTGGCCGGCTTGAAGTTGGTGGGAGGCACCATGACCAGCAAGGCCTGACCCGGAGCCGACGGCCGCTCCTTAGCCAGAAGGGGGTTCCCTGGCAGAGGCCTGCGAGGCGGCCTTTGGCTTGGATTGACCTAGCGGAGAAGAAAACAGTACAGGATCACTTCACTCCCTCCAGGTTTAGATGCTGATACAGCTGCTGATACAGTTCTACAGAGGAATCATTGAGTCTGTCATCTGCACCTCTATAACTGTGTGGTTTGGTTCTGCAACCCAACAAGATCGACACAGACTTCAGAGAATAATCAGAACTGCAGAAAAAACAATTGCTGCTAACCTGCCTTCCATTGAGGACCTGTATACTGCACGGGTCAAAAAAAGGGCTGTGAAAATATTTACTGACCCCTCGCATCCTGGACATAAACTGTTTCAACTCTTACCCTCTAAACGTCGCTACAGAGCACTGCACACCAAGACAACTAGACATAAGAACAGTTTTTTCCCGAATGCCATCACTCAGTTAAACAAATAATTCCCTCGATAATGTCAAACTATTTATTATATATTTATTATATAATTACTGCACTACTTTTTTCATCATTCCTATTACCCATCTCCTCCCAATTATGACTGTATGACTATAGCCTGTGCTGACATTTCATTTTATTTTATGATTTTACATTTTATGTTTTTATTACTATTGATTGTTTCCTGATTGCTTACTAGACCTATATGACAATCATTAAGTGCTGTACCTTATGATTCTTGACAAATGTATTTTCTTTTATGTACACTGAGAGCATATGCACCGGAGACAAATTCCTTGTGTGTCCAATCACACTTGGCCAATAAAGATTCTATTCTATTCTATTCTATTCTTTTCTAGATGCTAGGAAAGCAGCACTGTTGAGTACTGAAGGATAACTCTTAGCCACTTAAAGTAACAAATTAATAAGTTTTTAAGAATCCTTCAGTTAAAAATCGAGCTCTTCCCTTTCTCTTGTCCTCTGTCCCAGGAGGGCGCAGACTCGGCCCGTTCCTCCTGCGCCCTCCAATTTGCGTAGGGAAATTCCTAGATATGTTGGAGGTGGAGTTTTGGGGAGGTGGGGTTTCAAAGGGGGAGGGATCTCAGCAGGGCAGAAAATGGCACCCGGGGCAATACCTGTTCGAACTGGTGGAGGAGGGCGGTGGTGGTCCTGGGCAGCCTGCCGGGGCCGGGCCAAGAGGTGCTCGGAAGGCCAGTGGCAGGCTCCTGGCCTCTCCATGGGAGGGGTATGGTGGCGATTTTGTGCCCCCCATATGATCTAATGGGTGGTGCCCGGGATCAATTGACCACTGCATGTCCCTCTGGCAGATACGCCCCTGCAACAGGATTCCCCCTCTGGGATGCCTCTGTGTTGCGTGCCATTCCATCATTGGCACGCCCAATATAACATCTAACCTACACTGCTACCCCCCGCCTGGCCTTGGGTCCGGGCACCATACTTTTATAACACTTTATAATCTTATTGTTATATATATCGTATTGATGCTGCTTGTTTTATGAATTCTGTAAATTGTTTTAACTTGTTTTAATTTATTTATTCTGTGTATTGTTGCTTTGGCCAATCGTATGTAATATTGTGTCTGGCCTAGTGTACACCGCCCAGAGCCCTTTGGGGATGGGCGGTTTATAAATGTGATATATAAATAAATAAATAAAATAAACAGGGTGTAACTCCATAGAGGCCACCATCCACACAAGCAGCCTTGAAATGCCTTTGTGGACTAGCCAGACTCACCAAAGGGGTCCTGACAGGACTGTTCGGAAGAGGCTTCTTTGGTGGAGGCAGTTTGTTCTCGGTGCCAAACTGGGTCTTGGAGGGAACGGCCAAGGATTTGTGGATGGGCAGAGGAGGAGGTCGGCAGGGCTTCAGGTCTTTCTGGAGAGCAGCCGCTGGGCTGGGCGCGGGGCAGAGGGGATGGACAACGTTGATGAGCTGAGAGGCGCTTTGAGGAGGGTTTGACTTGGGTGGGAAAATGCTTCTCGTTGCCTAAGGAGAGAACACGAAAAAAACTATGAGTGAGATCATGCCCCTCAAAGAAATGGACATTTTCCTAAGAGACAGAAAAACAGCCTCCACTGGATTCAGGACTATCCTCGATCTTCCTTCTCCCCACAACCACAGATTCCACCACATTCGGGGCAGCAAATTCAATTATTACACAGCCCTGATCCTCAGAAAGATCCTCCTACAGCCGTGGTGGCGAACCTTGGCACTCCAGATGTTATGGACTACAATTCCCATCAGCCCCTTCCAGCATGGTCAATTGGCTATCCTGGCAGGGGCTGATGGGAATTGTAGTCCATAACATCTGGAGTGCCAAAGGTTCGCCACCACTGTCCTACAGTTTAGGTGGAATCTCTTTTCCTGTACCTTGACTCCTGGTCCCAGCCTTTGGAGCAGCAGAAAACAAGCTTGCTCCCTCTTCAACATGACACACCTTCAAATATTTAAACATGGCTATCATGTCACCCCTTAACCTTCTCTTCTGTAAACACATCTAGATCCCTAAACCGCTTCTCATAGGCCATGGGATCCATTTTGACCATTTTGGTTGCCCTCCTCTGGACCCGTTCTAGCTTGTCAATATCCTTCTTGAATTGTGGTGCCCACAACTGTACACAATATTCCAGGTAAGGTCTAACCAGTGCAGAATAGAGAGGTACAATTATGTCCCTCGATCTAGGCCAGGGGTAGGGAACCTGTGGCTCGAGAGCCGCATGCGGCTCTTCTGCCCTTGCACTGTGGCTCCACAAGCCGAGCCGCCGGCCCCATCCTTGCCCGCCCTGCAGGCAGCAGGGCGGGCGCACCAACTGCCTGCGGTCGACTGGGCCGCACTGCGGGCTTCCCCCTCGCCCGCCCCATTGGAGCGGGGCGGGTGCTTTCCCGGCGGCCGGCAAGGCCAAGCCGCCGGCTTCATCCTTGCCCACCCTGCAGGCAGCAGGGCGGGCGCATCCATGTGCTTCTCAGAATGAGCGGAGTAAAAGGTTAAAAAAACCCAATATATACAGTGTTATCTTTATTTTAAATGTCAAAAATTATTTGCGGCTCCAAGTGTTTTCTTTTCCCGTGGAAAACGGGTCCAAATGGCTCTTTGAGTGTTAAAGGTTCCCTACCCCTGCTCTAGACACTACGCTCCTGTTGATGCAGCCCAGAATCGTATTAGCTTTCTTGGCCGCCGCATCACTCTTCTGTGGGAATCACTAAGAGAAGCAGGAGCCTAAGAGCAGAGACTGACATAAGACTTTGCGGCTTCCGTAAAGCCTGTGTTGTTTGCGTTGAGGTCTTAGGAGCCGACTTACTTGGTGGGAAGCGCTGTTCACAGTTTTTGAGGAGGAGCGGGGGGAGGAGGAAGAAACATCTTGCAAAGTGAAGGCCGAATTCGAGTGCCCCACAGTGGTCTTCCGGTGGATGCCCCCATTCCTGCCCGGCAGCACAAAGGGGAAACAGAGGCACGAGGAGTTACGTACTTGCAAACATGGGCTCCACCTCCCGGTCTGGACATGACTCTTCCAACATCAAAGCGGGGTAGCGTAGTTAACGGAGAGAAATGCTGAACAAGAGAATCCTTTAACCCTTCTTGGAGGCATCTCTTCACTACAAACCTATGACAGTTTTCTACCAGTATAATTGTCATGGCTTCCCTCCACCAAGAATTCTGGGAAATGTAGTTTCGGTAAAGGTGCTGAGAATGTTAACGTCTACCTTATCCCCCTTCATTGTGCTTAGACAGAAGGAATGAAGAAGAGAAGAAGAAGAGTTTGGATTTATATCCCCCCTTCTCTCCTGTAGGAGACTCAAAGGGGCTGACAATCTCCTTGCCCTTCCCCCCTCACAACAAACACCCTGTGAGGTGGGTGGGGCTGAGAGAGCTCCGAGAAGCTGTGACTAGCCCAAGGTCACCCAGTTGGCGTGTGTGGGAGTGCACAGGCTAATCTGAATTCCCCAGATAAGGCTCCACAGCTCAGGCGGCAGAGCGGAGAATCAAACCCGGTTCCTCCAGATTAGATACACGAGCTCTTAACCTCCAACGCCACTGCTGCTTCTCCTACGCCACTGCTGAGCTCTTAACCTCCTACGCCACTGCTGAGTATGAGGTCTCTGGGGCAAAATATCCCAGGACAAAGAAAACTTTCCCCATCCCCTCCCTTAAAGGTGTAACCACTGTGGTATAGTGGTTAGCACATCAGAAAAGAAATGGGGAGAGTCAAGTTTGACTTCCCACTCAACCATGAAGCTCACTGGGTGATTTTGGGGCCAGACACTCTTTCTCAGTCTAACCTACCTCACCAGGTGGTTGTGAGGATAACATGGGGGAGAGAAGTGTGTGTGACCCCTTGCAGACCAGGATGGGATGAAATGCAGCAGCTTGATTGGATAGGTTGGATGGACTAAATAGATTAGAGGGGATGGAGGGGTGGACCAGTGGGTAGACAGATGGGTGGATGGACTGATAGCTGGCTAGACAGAAAGATGGATGGACGCATGCACGCACACATGCACAGACACCCAGATGCATGTATGGACGGATGCATGCAGGGATTCATGCAGGGATGGATGGCTAGCCGGAGCATTGCAGGAGGTTGAACGATCTCTGGTAGTTACATGGAATAACCTCACATGACAAATAATTCTATGGACTCTACCATGGGTTCCCACGCAGAGAAGCACTTGATGTGTGGCCCCCATGTGGTATTCACAAGTTTCTTCCTATACAGAACTGCTTTATAAACAGGGAAAATACAACCTATGTGCTGGCATTCTGGCTGCATTTACAGATCACTGGATATTGTGGGATGTTTGTTTGTTTGTTTGTTTGTTTATTGGTTTTATATAACGCCCAACCCCCGAAGGGCTCTGGGCGGTGCACAACATGATTACATCTTACAACCCATACAAACAAACCCCATTAAATTAGAATTAAAACACAGCGATAAAATTAACAAGGATGGCGTCACGCA
The DNA here is from genome assembly GCF_021028975.2 of Sphaerodactylus townsendi. NCBI lineage: Eukaryota > Metazoa > Chordata > Lepidosauria > Squamata > Sphaerodactylidae > Sphaerodactylus > Sphaerodactylus townsendi. The sequence continues at coordinate 85,580,333 of NC_059434.1, forward strand.
ATAAAACCCAATTAAAACCCTCCCAAAGAGGGGGGAAGCAAAACGAAGAAGTGGGTCCCATAGATGGCAAACCACCATTATTTGCTAGTGTGAGAGGCAGTGTGGTGTAGTGATAAAGAGCAGATGGACTCTAATCTGGAGGACCGGGTTTGATTCCCCACTCCTCCACGTGAGTGGTGGACTCTTACCTGGTGAACTGGATTTTTTCCCCCCACTCCTACATTCCTGCTGGGTGACCTTGGGCTAGTCACCGTTCTCTCAGAACTCTCTCAGCCCCACCTACCTCACAAGGTGTCTGTTGTGAGGAGGGGAAGGGAAAGGAGTTTATAAGCCCCTACCCCGAGTGTGGGTGGGCCACGACTAGATGATGGGCCCTCTCCCCTCCCTCCCCTTCCCCCCAGGGTGGGTGGGCCATGCCCAGATTACACGTGTCCTTAAAGGACAGAAATGTTTGAGTCTCCTTACAAGAGATAAAGGTGGGGTATAAATTCAAACTCTTCTTCTTGCAACAGGATTATCCCATGTGGACAAGAGAAACATCTGATGGAGCACCACCTCCAACAATGTGTTCATGTTCTACTAAATTACGTTCTAGTAAACAAATCATGTTCTAGTCAATCAGGTTCTGGTAAAACCCAGAAAGGGGGAAGAGAAATTCAGTAGCATCTGGGAAGCCCCCCTCAGCCTGCCCCCCATTAGAACATAAGAACATGCCAGCTGGATCAGACCAGAGTCCATCTAGTCCAGCTCTCTGCTACTTGCAGTAGCCCACCAGGTGCCTTTGGGAGCTCACATGCAGGAGGTGAAAGCAATGGCCTTCTGCGGCTGTTGCTCCCGAGCACCTGGTCTGTTAAGGCATTTGCAATCTCAGATCAAGGAGGATCAAGATTGGTAGCCATAAATCGACTTCTCCTCCATAAATCTGTCCAAGCCCTTTTTAAAGCTATCCAGGTTAGTGGCCATCACCACCTCCTGTGGCAGCATCTTCCAAACACCAATCACACGTTGCGTGAAGAAGTGTTTCCTTTTATTAGTCCTCACTCTTCCCCCCAGCATTTTCAATGGATGCCCCCTGGTTCTAGTATTGTGAGAAAGAGAGAAAAATTTCTCTCTGAACATTTTCTACCCCATGCATAATTTTATAGACTTCAATCATATCCCCCCTCAGATGTCTCCTCTCCAAACTAAAGAGTCCCAAACGCTGCAGCCTCTCCTCATAAGGAAGGTGCTCCAATCCTTCAATCATCCTCATTGCCCTTCTCTGCACTTTTTCTATCTCCTCAATATCCTTATTGAGATGTGGCGACCAGAACTGAACACAGTACTCCAAGTGCGGTCGCACCACGGCTTTATATAAGGGCATGACAATCCTTGCAGTTTTATTATCAACTCCTTTCCTAATGATCCCCAGCATAGAGTCTGCCTTTTTCACAGCTGCCATTACTCACTTGTAGGTCTCTTGGCTCTTCCTCAAGCCTTTGATCCACTTGTTCAGAAGGGAGTTCTCCCGCCTGTGGCAGAAATACAGTCCGAAAGTGAACGCCAGCAGCATCAGCCCGAAGACCAGGAGCAGGCCCAGCAAGATGGCTTCGTGATCTGTAGGAAGAAGAATGAAGCCCAGAGTGGGAGAAGGTGAAGACAGAAGTACCCGTGGTCAACAGAGCAACCTGCACTACCTTGTGTATCTAGGCAGGGCAAACACAGCAGAGCCAGCGTGGTGTAGTGGTTAAGAGCAGGTGCACTCTAATCTGGAGAACCAGGTTTGATTCCCCGCTCTGCCACTTGAGCTATGGATGCTTATCTGGGGAACCAGATTAGCTTGTGCACTCCCAACACATGCCAGCTGGGTGACCTTGAGCTCGTCACCGCTTTCTGGAGCTCTCTCAGCCCCACCCACCTCACGGGGTGTTTCTTGTGGGTGGGGGAAGGGAAAGGGGATTGTCAGCCCCTTTGAGTCTCCTTACCGGAGAGAAAGGGGGGGATATAAATCCAAACTCCTCCTCTTCTTCTTTGGGAGGGGCATTATACCCCACTGAGGTCCCTCCCTGAATCCCAACCTCTTTAGGCTCCACCCCCCCAGGTATTTTCCAACCTAGAAGTGGGAGCACTAACCCCATGTAACCAGAATCATCAACTTGGGTTCTTTCAGGGGGCTGCCTCGGACCTAGACCCCTCCCCTTATTTCCATAAATACTGCACTCACTGTCATACTGTACGGGCCCGCTATCCACGCTGCCCCCCAGGCCCGGCTTATTGCAGAACGGAGGAGCCCAGCCTGCGTCGCAGTGGCAGTGTCGGTTGCTGTTGCAAACCTGGAAGAGTTGAAGATAATGCAGGGTTGGATCCCTGTTGCAGGAGAAGAGGCCAACAGATGTGTCTGTGTAACCCCCGTGCCCAGAATGGGTTGACCCAGAAAGGGGTGGAGACTCAAAGCAGCAGGAGGCTGCAGAGCTCATGTAATTTGGAGGAGACAAGGCGACCAGACTCGGACCTTGGTTTGTATAAGCCCTTTACAGTGCAGTGCAGATCCTGGTCCAAAAAGGGTGCTTCCCTGTTTCTGACCCCCGTTAACAACATTCACAAGAACAGAAAGTTGCCATCTGAGTCAACTCACGTTATTAGTCATGACGTTATGCCAACTGTTATTTTTGTTGTTTGATGTGATATTAGTATGTTTATGATGTTATTCTGTTGTGCTGTTGTGATGTTATTATGCTGTTATGATATGATGCTATTATGCTGCTATGTTATGAAGTGTTATTACGTTGATTACGTCATGATTAATGATGTTTTGATATTTGAGATATTATGTTTATTGATGTTGTTGATATTAGGATTGATGTTGCTATTATGTTGTTGTACATTGCCCTGAGCCTTGCAGGGGAGGGCGGCATATTTATTTGTTTGTTTGTTTGTTTGTTTTTCGATTTATAAACCGCCCCATCCCCAAGGGGCTCTGGGCGGTGCACAACATTGATATATACACAATTAAATAGAGGTTCACAATAGTGACCACACAACAATCAATATAATACTAAAATCCATTAAAATCTATTTGAAACAGCGGTTAATATAACAGCAACAGGCGTCCTATAGCCCAAATCATTAAAATCTCCCCAAAAAGAAGAAGGAGAGGCCAGCCTCCTCTCTAGGAGGGTAACATGGATGGAACCAGAATTAAATAAATATAAATATAAATTAAATGATCATAACCATACCAAGTGACCCATTCCAGACATAAAAGCACATTCTCACTTCTACTACTGAAAAACGCTTGGCCTGTATTTTCTCTCATTTGGGCTTTTCCTGGAACATTAAAGATTAATTTGGCTGAAGAGAGGCTCATGTTTTATAACGTGAACTAACTGTGTTTCCCTCTAATCTTCTCATTCACTTTATTGGGTGGCCAATGTCCTATTTTCAATTCACCGGTAGCCTTTGCCTGCTTGGGAACAGTTCGTGGAGAAGATTTTTATGAACTGTGCTTTAGTTTTATGAACAGCATGGAATTTACATCTATTCAGCTGCAAAAGTCAACGATGTAAAAGGAACTGGGCTGTCAATTCACAGCTCAAGGACTGCAGGGACAATACAACACAACACAAACATGTCGGCCATCCTGCGGGAGCTACAGCTGCTGTTGTTTTAGGGAAGAAGTGTTCAATGGGTAGCGACGGTGACCCAATGCAATCCACCATTATGAGTCAAACAAATGGATTACAACTGGTGTGTTTAAAGTGTTGAACTAGGAGATCCATGTTCACATCCCCATTTAATCACCAACTATCTTTAAGAGTGCAATGTCAACATTAGCCCAAATAAACTCAAAAATACACACGTTGCACTCTGGCTGTGTCTAATCTTATATATTAATCTTATATATAATTGAACAACTCAACACTTCTATTTGTATTTACATTTCCTTATTTCTCTGACAAGGTTCTTAAAAATACAGCATAAATCTTCCAGCTCTTATAACGAAACATAAATCATCACTTAGTCCATTCAATTCTCTATTCAGAAACAAAACTTCAGTTCCACATAGTCCATGTATCAATTCTGTAGGTTCTACATAGAAACGTCTTGCGCGTATAGAACGTTTTTCGTGCGTCTTCCTCAGTATGCCAGTATGTTCAAACAACTTCCATCAGTTCTTTGAGGCTTCTAATACTGCCATACTGAGGAAGACGCACGAAAAATGTTCTATACGCACGAGACGTTTCTATGTAGAACCTACAGAATTGATACATGGACTATATGGAACTGAAGTTTTGGTTCTGAATAGAGAATTGAATGGACTAAGTGATTATTTATGTTTAGTTATAAGAGTTGGAAGACTTATGCTGTATTTTTAAGAACCTTGTCAGAGAAATAAGGAAATGTAAATACAAATAGAAGTGTTGAGTTGTTCAATTATATATAAGATTAATATATAAGATTAGACACAGCCAGAGTGCAACGCGTGTATTTTTGAGTTTATTTGGGCACAGCCCCATTTACCCACCAAGTCCTCTGAGTGGCCCTAACTCCCAAAACCGTACTAGGGAATGGGAGAACTGAATACAAATTCTCCTGAGCTGCCCGGGGAAGAGAGGGGTGAGAATGCGGTGGTTCGAATGCTGGGGACATGAAGCCGCCTTATTTCGAGTCTGCCATTTGGTCTATTACCACACGATTCATTTTAAACTTTCTGAGGCCATATTACTAGAGAGACACAGAATCATAGAGTTGGAAGAGACCCCCAAGGGCCATCAAGTCCAACCCCCTGCAATGCAGGAACACACCATCAAAGCACTCCTGACAAATGGCCAAGAATCTCCAAAACCACTCCAGATGGCCATCCAGCCTCTCTTTAAAAACCTCAAAATGAAAAGACTCCACAACTCTCCGAGGCAGTGAATTCCACTGTTGAACAGCCCTGACGGTCAGAAAGTTCTTCTTAATGTTCATGTGGAGTCTCTTTTCCTGCACCTTGAACCCATCACTCCTGGCCCTAGTCTCTGGAGCAGCAGAAAACAAGTTTGCTCTCTCTTCGACATGGCATCCCTTCAAATATAGCTATCATGCCCTCCCCCCCTTAACCTTTGTTTCTCCAGACTAAGCATCTCCAGATCCCTCTTTCTACATAGGGCATGTACTCCAGAACTTTTACCATTTTAGTTGCCCTCCTCTGGACCCGTTCCAGCTTGTCAATATCCTTCTAAAATTGCAGTGCCCAGAATTGAACACAGTATCCCAGCTGAGGTCTGACCAATGCAGCGTAGAGTGGTGCAATTACATCCCTCCATCTGGACACTATGCTCCTATTGATGCATCCCAGAATTGCATTGGCTTTCTTGGCTGCCATGTCACAGAATGAGCTTCATTGTGGTTTGTTCTTTTCAGTGCCTTTGGCCTATCTGACTTCATAGGGATCCAAAAGCAAGCAGCTAATTACTCACCCCATGGCTGTGGCACTGGGAGAGACACTTGTCCAGTTCAAAAACGGAAGCGTTGAGGCAACGCTGTTCTTTGCACACCTGCAATGAGAATTTCCACTGAATCGGACTGGCCCATGAGCACCTAACGGGACTTTATTTTCTTATTCCCAAAAAGTTTTAACCACTCCTCTGCAGAATAATTTGTTCCTTCATTTTGTAAGCAGGATGGGATGTACCTGGATATTTTGGGGATGGGGCCTGAGGAAGGCGGAATTTGGGGCAAGGAGGGACTTCAATGGGGTAGAAATCTATAGATTCCACCTTCCATAGCACTCATTTCCTTCAGGTATAGTGTAGTGGTTAGGAGCAAGTTTTAATCTGCAAAACCAGGTTTGATTCCCCACTCCTCCATATGAGCGGCTGACTCTTATCTGGTGAACTGGGTTTGTTTCCAGTTCCTCCACATGAAGCCTGTCGGGTAACCTTGGGCTAGTCATGGTTCGCTTCAAAGCCCCACCTACCTCACAAGATAAGAACATAAGAACAAGCCAGCTGGATCAGACCAGAGTCCATCTAGTCCAGCTCTCGGCTACTCGTAGTGGCCCACCAGGTGCCTTTGGGAGCTCACATGCAGGAGGTGAAAGCAATGGCCTTCTGCGGCTGTTGCTCCCGAGCACCTGGTCTGTTAAGGCATTTGCAATCTCAGATCAAAGAGGATCAAGATTGGTAGCCATAAATCGACTTCTCCTCCATAAATCTGTCCAAGCCCTTTTTAAAGCTATCCAGGTTAGTGGCCATCACCACCTCCTGCGGCAGCATATTCCAAACACCAATCACACGTTGCGTGAAGAAGTGTTTCCTTTTATTAGTTCTAATTCTTCCCCCCAGCATTTTCAATGAATGCCCCCTGGTTCTAGTATTGTGAGAAAGAGAGAAAAATTTCTCTCTGTCAACATTTTCTACCCCAGGCATAATTTTATAGACTTCAATCATATTCCCCCTCAGACGTCTCCTCTCCAAACTAAAGAGTCCCAAAAGATGTCTGCTGTGAGGAGAAGAAGGGGTTTATCAGCCACTTTGAGACTCCTTATGGCTGAGAAAAGTGGGGTATACATTCTATAAATTCCACCTTCCAAAGGGGCCATTTTTCTCTAAGCGAACTGATCTCTGTTGCCTGGGGATCAGCTGTAATAGTGGGAGATCTCCAGTCACCACCTGGAAGTTGGCTACCCCACATGCAGATGGGTGGGTGGGGAGGAGGGGAAGAGGACCATAAGAACTTTTCATCTGGAAAACCCACAAAAAGTTCCTGCAATCAGCCCTACTTTACTGCAAGCTCCGTAGCAGCTGAGACCAGTCAGATCCCGCACTACCTTTTCAATCCCACAGCGTAACAGCACTGAATCGGGGTCAGTTTGTCCATCCCATCTGCTCCGGAAGGGTACCCACCATTCCATCTCCACACTTGGTCCCCGTCATCACCAGCCCAGGGTCCGACATGTCTCCCTCGTCATCCTTCGTCGCATAGACCAACGTCCCCCGGCACTTCACCTCCCGTCCGTTGAACCGGATGGTGGTGTCCATGGAGACCGTGTTGGTCCCCTTGGGTTTCTTCGCATAGCTCTGGCATTGGATCTTGCCGCACTTGGCGTCTCTGCCAAAAAAGTGAGAACACTCAGGTAGGTGCGGCAAACGGCACAAATGATTTAGGAACCTTCTAGATCAGGTGCACTCTAATCTGAAGAATCGGGTTTGACTCCCCGCTCTGCCACTTGAGCTGTAGAGGCTTATCTGGGGAACCAGATTAGCTTGTGCACTCCCAACACATGCCAGCTGGGTGATCTTGAGCTAGTCACCGCTTTTTGGAGCTCTCTCAGCCCCACCCACCTCACAGGGTGTTTCTTGTGGGTATGGGGAAGGGAAAGGGGATTGTCAGCCCCTTTGAGTCTCCTTACAGGAGAGAAAGGGGGATATAAATCCAAACTCCTCCTCTTCTTCTTTGGGAGGGGCATTATACCCCACTGAGGTCCCTCCCTGAATCCCAACCTCTTTAGGCTCCACACACCCCAGGTATTTTCCAACTTAGAACTGGGAACACTAACCCCATGTAAACAGAATCATCAACTTGGGTTCTTTCAGACCCCTCCCCTCATTTCCATAAAAGAGTGGCCAATACTGCACTCACTGCACGGGCCCGCTATCCGCTGCACGGGCCCGCTATCCGCTGCACGGGCCCGCTATCCCCAGGCCCGGCTTATTGCCGTCTTCAAGCGACACCTGGACAAACACTTGTCTGGGATGCTCTAGGCCAGATATTCCTAAACTTTTTGAGTCGCGGAGTACTTTTCAGGAGAGACATTTATCACGGAGCATCGTCGCCCTTATGCCAAAGACATGCATGTAAATTCTTGACTGTTTTTATCTGTATTTTTCAAGTTTTAGTCTTCCGTCGTATATATAGCAAAAGCATGAATTACAGCAAAATCAAGGAGAGGAACAAGTCCTAGAACTGATCCCTCTCCCCCCCCCCACCCGCCCCCACAGACACACACATAAAATGCAATAAAAGACAGCGATTTTGCAGCGCTTCTCTGTTTACATCAATATAATAACATATCAATATAATAAATAATAAAAATGGAAGTGGTAACAAATCTGGAAAGGGGGAAGGTGAGAGGTGTGCCGGAGAGGGAGTGAGAGGGGCTGGCCGCGGCTGGAGGGAAGACGTTTGGGGCAGAGCGATGCTCACTGGCAAATTTCCCCTGCTCTGGCAGTAAATTAAAGTCACCCTTAAAGTGGTGTCACTTGACGCAAGGAGAATGGAAATTGAAAGCGGGGCTTGGGGAAATATCTCTGTACAAGAAATCTTGCTGTGACGGACATTTGTCCCCAGACATGCAGCAGATAATCAATGTATTGTCGAAGGCTTTCATGGCCAGAATCACTGGGATGTTGTGTGGTTTCCGGGCTGTATGGCCGTGTTCTAGTAGCATTTTCTCCTGACGTTTCGCTTGCATCTGTGGCTGGCATCTTGATCCTCTGAAGATGCCAGCAACAGATGCAGACGAAACGTCAGGAGAAAATGCCACCAGAACACGGCCATACAGCCCAGAAACCACCCAACACTTCATGCAGCAGATACCTGGTGCATCATGGGCCAGGATCAAAATGAGCAGCTAGAACTGACTTGCTCCAGTGTTAGCTCTGCTCCGAGGCAGGAGAGACAGACTGACCCCAGACTGGGTCTCAGCAGCACGCACCTCCTGGCGCACTTCACGTAATTGCCGTGGCTGTCCTTGCCGCAGTTCCCGTACATGTCCCCCGCTGTGTTCACATCCTGGAAACAGGCGTCAGGCGCCGGCCAAGCACCTGCAGGGCAAAGGAGGTCCAAGTCCAGGGAAGAAAGATGGAGAAGGAGGAGAGTTAGTCACCAAAACCAGGATCTACTAAAATACCATCAGTACAATGAGGTGGGTGTGATGCTAATAAACACTGGCATCCTGAATGCTCCTTATGAAAATGAGATGTTCTCATGATTCCTCAGGGAAAGGGCAAATTCAAGATTACGTGAAAGTAAGACCTGCTGCTCTGCTTTCAGCTGAGTACTGCCCCAACACCAAAGATCCAGATCTACAGAGAGCCAGCGTGGTGTAGTGGTTAAGAGCAGGTGCACTCTAAGCTGGAGAACTGGGTTTGATGCCCCACTCTGCCACTAGAGCTGTGGAGGCTTATCTGGTGGAACAGATTAGCCTGTGCACTCCAACATATGCCAGCTGGGTAATCTTGGGCTAGTCACAGTTCTTCAGAGCTCTCTCAGCCCCACACAGCTCACTGGGTGTTTGTTGGGGGGGGGGGAGGAGATTGTCAGCCCCTTTGAGAAAGGGGGGTTATTAATCCAAACTCTTCTTCTTCTTCTACATCATCCCATTGAGATGCACAAATTCACCTGTACCTGTACGACATTTCCAACAGTAGCCACCAAAGGAGTCAGGGAAGCTGACATCCACACTATCTAGTTAAGCAGGATCCACTGCTGTTTGCCTCTCTCCATTATTCAGTGGTACACTGCCACCGTTCATGGAGGCTTTGTCCAGTAAATCTCGATCACAGGCCTCTCCTCCCACAATTCCTCTAACCTTTTTTGAAAAAAGTAATTACAGCTGAACAGTCACCACTGCCTGCTGTGGCAGTGAGTTCCAGAGGCGAACTGTGCATCATGTGAAGCACTGTCATTTTCTGAATCTAGTGTTTATCAGCTTCACTGGGGGCTCCTGGATTCTAACATTAGGGGAGGGGGAGAAAAATGATCCTTAACAGCTTTCACTGTAAGCAATCTTACAGATGTCTGTCCCCTTCTCCCTTTAGTTGTCTTTTTTCTTAAATAGGAAGCCCCCAAATGCTCAGATGCCCTTGACACCTTTGGTATCTTTTTCCTGCCCCATTCCACTTCTATGATACCCTTGATGAGAGACTGTGCTGTTGGAAGGAGAACAAGGTGCACGTGTAAATTATTTCCCCAATGACTACCACTTCCTGATTTACATTATACATAATAATACACACGGAGTCATGTATGTGCGTAACGAACAATCGAAGTTGGAAGTCTTGGGGGGAACCATAAGCCTGGTGTGAGATTAATGTCCAAGAAACCAAGACAGACGTTGCTACTTCAGAGGCCAGGGAGTGACAGATTTAACTCCACTGGTTTTGTACCGCTTCAAATACGTAACTGTTAAATTTCATGCTGTTTCTAATTACTGCACTGGTTTTAATGGCTGATTTTACGCCTTGGCTAAACAGAGGAAATAATGATTCCATTCCATCTTTTAGATGAAGAACTGAGGCCAAGAAGATGGAACCAAGTAAAGGTTCCCTGAAATGCTCAAGGGACTGGGCTTGGATTTGAACCCAGATCCAAGCGTCCCTGGATTTGAACCCAGTTCAAAATGTCCGTGCATTCTCAAACACATCTGGCACACATCCATTCTTGTCCTTGAATGTGGCAGTTGCGACCTAACTTTTTTTTTTAGTTACACTCATTTCAAATGTAAAACAATCCAGCCTCCAGGGCAAGAAGACATACAAATTTCACAATTTCTGCACACTTTGTGGTTGTAATACCAACAGTTTCCAGCAGATGCCTCTTATTCCCAAGCTGATAAATTGTCAAGGGAAAAACTTTTGTGTGGTGGAGAAAGCAGAATTCCCAAAAGGATTTCCTCCCAAATCCCCCTTTTCCTTTAGGTCTCCGCTCGATGCCTCCTCCTCTCCACTTTCCCCTTGGCCTTCGCTACGTGTGCCCAATCTTTGCTTAGTTCTCTGCTTCTCAACCCATTCATTGTTTCCTCTTCTCTCTTCCGTACTGTCTTAGGGGCCCTGCAAATCCTCCTCCTCCTCCTCCTCCTCCTCCTCCTCCTCCTCCTCCTCCTCCTCCTCCTTCTTCTGTCCTGACAGCTCCTCCTGGACTTGTGAACAATTCTGAAGGGTTTCAGTTCGGTCCCTGCCCCTCTGCAGATTCAGGCTCCAAGTGCTAGTGTAGGTTAGACAATAATAGGCCTGCTTTAGTAAACAACAGCTTCATAGGATAGGACGAAGCTGTGGCTCAGTGGTAGAGCATCTGCTTGGCGTGGCCAAAGGTTGCAGGATCCATCCCCGTTGTCTCCAGTTAAAAGGGGATGGAAGAGGCCTCTGCCAGAAATCCCGGAGAGCAACGGCCAGGGCTGGCTTTGATCAACCCGGGTCTGAGTCAGAATGAAGGCAGCTCCTGGGGTCATGTGAGGATGAATCAAAGGCAGTGCGTGAATGCATGTGGCTGGGACTCAGCAGAGGAGAATGTGCTGTTCAAAAGGCCCTGGTATATCCACTGGTGACAACGGCTGGCTGCCGTCTGATAAGATCTTTCTCTGATGGGAAACTGGAGTTAGTCAGAGGAGGCGGATTTGAGAGAGATGGATCATTGATTCGAGTCACAATCTCCTCTCTGTTTTATCCTCACCACAACCCTGTGAGGGTAGGTTAAGCTAAGAGACTGTGACTAGACCGAGGTCACCCATGGCAGAGGCATATCTAGGGAAAATGTAAAGTGGTGCAAAATCTGAGTTTTCCATACACACCCCGTATGTGTGGCTGCCCTCAGTGTGTGGACCCGAGGGGTACAGGAGGGACGTAGAGGTGATTTTCTGCCCCACACGTGACTAGTGGCGTAGGAGTTTAAGAGCTCGTGTACCTAATCTGGAGGAACCGGGTTTGATTCCCAGCTCTGCCGCCTGAGCTGTGGAGACTTATCTGAGGAATTCAGATTAGCCTGTACACTCCCACACACGCCAGCTGGGTGACCTTGGGCGAGTCACAGCTTCTCGGAGCTCTCTCAGCCCCACCCACCTCACAGGGTGTTTGTTGTGAGGGGGGAAGGGCAAGGAGATTGTCAGCCCCTTTGAGTCTCCTGCAGGAGAGAAAGGGGGGGGTATAAATCCAAACTCTTCTTCTTCTCTAAATGGCTGCAGCCCGGAGATATTTGACCCCATATGTCCCCCTGGGTGGTAAGGCCCTGCAGAGTGGGGATTCGAACTCGGGACACCTCGACCCTATGCCTGACACTCTAACCACTGCACCATAATGACTGATCTGATCCACAGTGACCTTTCCGGTGCAGAAGGCAATGGAGGTAAGGCCCAGGTGCCTAGCAGTTGGAAGAGCACACTCACCTGGCCCCCATAGCTGGACGCACTGCTGGTGATGCGTCATACACAAGCCGTTGCTGCAGAACGCCTCCCCGGAGGAACACACAGAGCCGTCCAGCAGGTAGACGTTGGTGGGACAGTAGGGTGACGCTCCTGTGCAGAATTCTGGCAGGTCGCAAGATCCAGCCGGGTCTCGGCACATGGTCCCAGCTGCCTTCAGCTACGGGAAGGGAACACCACGAGAGCCTTCCTGTCACCAAGATCCTTTCCCAAAGCAACCTTCGCGATCTATTTCCTTCCCCTCCTCCGATAGCTGCTATACCGTCTTGTTATATTGATTGCTGTATCACAGGTGAAGGCAGGGTGGGGGGTGGGGTGGGATTCTGGAGTTGTAAGTACTTCCAGTGTTGTGTTGGATTACCTCTGCCAGTTGCTGGGGTGGCGACACCATTCGCCGTAGATGAGAGGCCTACCTTGCAGGCGTAGCAGCATTCCCCATGGGCACACTCGGCTCCTGCTTTCAGCGTGCAGTTCCGCGGATTGCAACACGGGTTCGTGCATTCCTGGAAAGAGGAGAGAAGCCCCCTGTGACTCCCCCAGATTCTCATTCAAAGCACCAGGTTACACTGCTCAGCACACACACACACACCCCCCCTACGTGTTTGCCAGGAGTATTATACTCAGGGGTGCCGGTGAAAAAAGGCCTTGAAAATCATGGTCCTCTTTTTTTAAATTTTACCTCCCTACCTCTTTTACAAAAAAATTGTAACATCAAGTTTCAAGAAGAATTCTGGAGCTCCCAAAAACTTGCAGGCTGGTTTGATTGAAAGATCTTACACAAAGTTCCTGGCTAAGCCTAGAGCTACCTGGAAGTGGAAACTGGTTACTCTAGGAATTGCCAGAAACTCTATGGTAGGAACTTGTGGTCTAATCACAGAGGCTCATTCCGCACATGCAGAATAATGCACTTTCAAACTGCTTTCAGTGCTTTTTGAAGCTGTGCAGAATAGCAAAATCCACTTGCAAACAGTTGTGAAAGTGGTTTGAAAATGCATTATTTTGCGTGTGCGGAAGGGGCCAGAGTTACTGGCAATTCTTAGAGCTAGTTGGAAGTGAAACGGGTTAATCTAGGAATTGCCGGAAACTCTATGGTAGGAACTTCTGGTCTTACCACAAAGTTCCTGACAATGCCAAGAGCTACCTGGAAGTGAAACAGATAACTCTAGGAATTGCTGAAAACTCTATCATATGAACTTCTGGTCAGTAGATGAGGCCTTGTTTAATTTTTCTCCCAGGATGCTGTCTCCCCCCCCCCCCCCCACAGCCCTCCTGCCAGTTGCCAGCAAATCTTATCATATCTGCTCTAGTGTACCTCCATCTGCAGGTATCCGTCCTAACGTACCTCCATCTCCCCACAGTCACACTCCTCCCCATCTTCCAGGAATCCGTTGCCACATTTCTTGCCCACCACCAGATCCTTGGTGTCGGGCATGTTGAACAAGCACATGCCGCCCCCCTTCTGGAAGTAGCTCTCCAGTTGCCTCTGGCTGCAGGTGCTGAACACTTTTGCAAAGGGGTGCCTGGAGAGGAGACAAACAACGGAATGGGGGGGGGGTGAGCTCTGAGAGTCGACTCAGCGAGCCTCTGCACAAGGGATGCTGAAAGGCAGGGATCCCTAAATTGGCGCCCGTGGGATGCCACTCTGCTTGGCAACATCCTTCCTGGCATCCAAGTGTTTTTTAGAACATAAGAACATAAGAACAAGCCAGCTGGATCAGACCAGAGTCCATCTAGTCCAGCTCTCTGCTACTCGCAGTGGCCCACCAGGTGCCTTTGGGAGCTCACATGCAGGATGTGAAAGCAATGGCCTTCTGCAGCTGTTGCTCCCGATCACCTGGTCTGTTAAAGCATTTGCAATCTCAGATCAAAGAGGATCAAGATTGGTAGCCATAAATCGACTTCTCCTCCATAAATCTGTCTAAGCCCCTTTTTAAAGCTATCCAGGTGAGTGGCCATCACCACCTCCTGTGGCAGCATATTCCAAACACCAATCACACGTTGCGTGAAGAAGTGTTTCCTTTTATTAGTCCTTATTCTTCCCCCCAGCATTTTCAATGGATGCCCCCTGGTTCTAGTATTGTGAGAAAGAGAGAAAAAATTATCTCTGTCCACATTTTCTACCCCATGCATAATTTTATAGACTTCAATCATATCCCCCCTCAGACGTCTCCTCTCCAAACTAAAGAGTCCCAAACGCTGCAGCCTCTCCTCATAAGGAAGGTGCTCCAGTCCCTCAATCATCCTCGTTGCCCTTCTCTGCACTTTTTCTATCTCTTCAATATCCTTTTTGAGATGTGGTGACCAGAACTGAACACAGTACTCTAAGTGCGGAGTACAAAGGATTTCTTTGCATTGTAAATATTGGAGTCTTTTGTAAGTTTGAATGATTTATTTTGGTGAAAGATTAGAGAAGCATTTCTGCATCTACATTGCACAATGAAGATTTGAAAATTATCATTGTCTTGGGACAAGGGCATTAGTCTTCTGGGGGCGTAAAAGTGGATTGACTGTACTTATATGGTGCACCCACCCCACAATAATATTTTTGAATACGGTGAACTGTCAGGACTAGCAGGAAAAATCGGTGCAATTTTCAACAAAATGTGACTCTGGTCTCTCGCTGTGGGCCATCTTGGAAGAAGGCGCCTCGTCCGCCTCGAATGCTATTTTCGCCCCAACAATGGCTGTTCTGTGCATAACCGATGTCTGCAGAGCAGATTCTGCCCCGGGGCCAACCGGGGCCTCCTGCAATATATACACAAAACCTTTCCCTGCCCCGAACTTCCTTGCTGGAAAATGACTCCACTGTTCCGACCAGCCCATAAATGCATCCAACAGATGCAAACGATTTCTCGGCGCACGGCCGTGAATCGCCCACTTTGGGTTCGGGCCTCGTTTTCCCAGCCTTCTTCCTCAGCGCTGGTCTTTGAACATCTCCGTCGGGCTACTGTACAGCTGTCTCCGCCTCACTTTCCCCCAGCCGGAAGGAAAGCTGGCTTCAATTTACAGCAGCTGGTGTTTTCCCAAAGGCCCGGTGTTACACTCCCTAGAACAGTGATGGCGAACCTTTTCAAGACCGAGTGCCCAAACTGCAACCCAAAACCCACTTATGTATCGCAAAGTGCCAACACGGCAATTTAACCTGAATACTGAGGTTTTAGTTTGGAAAAAAAGGTTGGCTCCGAGGTACGCGTGACTTGGGAGTAAGCTTGGTGGTAGTCGGTGGCTTTGCTTTGAAGCAACCATGCAACGTTTCAAATGGGTGAATCATGACCCTAGGAGAATTTACTCAGAAACAAGCCCCATTGCCAGCAACCGAGCTTACTCCCAGGTAAAGGACTGTGCTTTAGTTCTTCCCATGAAAATCAGTGGGCCTTAACAGTTCTTAACAGGGTTACCTACACTGCTTCCCCAAAACTAGGTCTTAGGTTTAATGCTAATAATCTCCCTGAAATAATTACACTATTATCACACTGGTGGCCTGGCAGGAAGGGGGAGGGGTGTGGGGGGAGAGGGAAGTAAAACTTTCTCTTTCTGTGGTGCGCGCATGTCGTGCCCAGCAGCCCAGGCCAGCCTAGATGTGTGGGGGCAATTTTCTGCCCCACCCCCATGATGAACTCTCTGTGCATGTGCCCACAGAGAGGGCTCTGAGTGCCACCTCTGGCACCCGTGCCATAGTTTCGCCACCACTGCCCTAGAAAGTCAGGCTTGGGCGGGGGGGGGGGGGTTTCTCATCTTCCAGTCCCAAAGAAATTGCTCAAAGGCTACCTGATCCATTCAGAAACCAGTCCGAACATAAAGAAATCAGCTTGGCACTGTCCTACTTAAAAGAAAAATTCAGCGACAGTTGCTTCCTTCCAAACGAGAAGCAAATTCATAGCAACCTGCAAGAGCAATTTGGGCTGTCTGTCTTGTTTCCAGAGCTGTTCACTTTCTCTTTTCACAACAGCCCTGTGAGGTAGGCTCAGGCAGGATGACTGGTCACACATCAAGCTTTTGTAACCTCTATGGTAAGAATGTCAAAAAGGATATCGAAGAGATAGAAAAAGTGCAGAGAAGGGCAACAAGGATGATTGAAGGATTGGAGCACCTTCCTTATGAGGAGAGGCTGCAGCGTTTGGGGCTCTTTAGTTTGGAGAGGAGATGTCTGAGGGGGGATCTGATTGAAGTCTATAAAATTATGCATGGGGTAGAAAATGTTGACAGAGAGAAATTTTTCTCTCTTTCCCACAATACTAGAACCAGGGGGCATCCATTGAAAATGCTGGGGGGAAGAATTAGGACTAATAAAAGGAAACACTTCTTCACGCAACGTGTGATTGGTGTTTGGAATATGCTGCCACAGGAGGTGGTGATGGCCGCTAATCTGGATGGCTTTAAAAAGGGTTTGGACAGATTTATGGAGGAGAAGTCGATCTATGGCTACCAATCTTGATCCTCCTTGATCTCAGATTGCAGATGCCTTAGCAGACCAGGTGCTCGGGAGCAGCAGCAGCAGAAGGCCATTGCTTTCACCTCCTGCATGTGAGCTCCCAAAGGCACCTGGTGGGCCACTGCAAGTAGCAGAGTGCTGGACTAGATGGACTCTGGTCTGATCCAGCAGGCTAGTTAAAAAAAAATAAAAAATAAAAAAATGGGATGACCCAGAAAAGGGTGGAGACTGAAAGAAGCAGAAGGCTGCAGAACTCATGAAGTTGAAGGAAGCAAGGGTACCAGGCTGGGACCTTGATAGCCTATTATAAACTCTTAACACCTTGGGGTGTGGTTTCCGGGCTGTCTGGCCGTGTTCCAGGAGCATTTTCTCCTGACGTTTCGCCTGCATCTGTGGCTGGCATCTTCAGAGGATCAGAGGCGACTTGAGGCCACCCCACACATACATACACGCAACCCTGCAAAATCAAATGCAGGCAGGATAACTTCAGATCACAGCCAGACGTTCTGTCTTACCCTGTCGCTGCAGCCATGACGCAGCCTCCCTCGGATGCCGTGGCCTCCACGCAGCAACCCTCGGTGTCGTGGCTCATGCCAAAATTGTGGCCGATCTCGTGGGCCATGGTGGCTGCAGCCCCGACCGGCAGATCCGAATGGTCCTGGAATGGTGGACGGGAATGTAACTCAATAGGCACAGATGAAAACATGGAGTTGCGTTCCCCCCCAAAGAAGAAGAAGAGAAGAGTTGGGTTTATATCCCCCCCTTTCTCTCCTGTAAGGAGACTCAAAGGGGCTGACCATCTCCTTTCTCTTCCCCCCTCACACCAAACGCCCTGTGAGGTAGTTGGGGCTGAGAGAGCTCCAAAGAACTGTGACTAGCCCAAGGTCACCCAGCTGGCATGGGTTGGAGTGTACAAGCTAATCTGGTTCACCGGATAAGCCTCCACAGCTCAAGTGGCAGAGTAGGTGACCTTGGGCTAGTCATGGTTCTCTCTGAACTCTCTCAGCCCCACCTACCTCACAGGATGTCTGTTGTTGGGGGAGGAAGGGAAAGGAGTTTGTAAGCCCCTGCCCCAAGGGTGGGTGGGCCACGACCAGGTGGCGTGTGTTGGAGTGCACAAGCTAAATGGTTCACCGGATAAGCCTCCACAGCTCAAGTGGCAGAGTAGGGGATCAAACCCACTTCTCCAGATTAGAGTGCACCTGCTCTTAACCACTATGCCACACTGCCGGCATTGTTTTGAAAGAATGGGTACGACACTGTGCTACACTGTACGGGTACTACACTGCTTTGCAGCCTACCAAATATTAGTCTCTGCAGCACGAGAGATTTCTTGGTGGGCTGAGCCAGGGGGGAAACGATTGCTGCCCATTCAGGCAAGTTTTACTCACGGCTAGCAAAAAGATTAGAACAGGGATTGTATGGCATGCTGGAAAGGTTGAATGCTCCGGTCAGTCAGGGCAGGATCGAAGGGGACTGCCTCCTCCTTACCATGCTGACGCCACCAGAGTTCTCCGTGCTACACATTCCTTCCAGTGGGGCCATTCCTATTGTGGTTCCTTTGAAGGTGACGCCACTGCGGAGACAGGGAGGGGAGAACACGGGAATACTGAAACGTTGGACTATGCTGCATGTGGGTTTTTCAGTCCACGGCCACACAGCCCAGAAAACCCACAACAGCCACAGGAGAGCATTTTCATAAGGCAGTGAAGGTGTCCCTAAAAAGGCCATATCGTGGGGGCATTAAATCCAGTATTCTGTTTTCTGCCTTTTAAAAACTGGAACACGGGGGGGGGGGGGTAGAGAGAAGGGAAAGAAATGGAGTAAGCAACCACAGGGCATAGCTGTGGGTCGGCAGTGTGATGTGGCAGGCAAGAAAGCCAATGCGATTCTGGGCTACATCAACAGGAGCAAAGTATCTAGATCGGGGGTCTGCAACCCCTGGCTCCGGAGCCGCATGCGGCTCTTTCAGCCTTATACTGCGGCTCCACATGGCCTGGAGGTTGGAGGGTAGTGTGGGTGTGTCCCTCCAGTCATCCAGAGCAACATTGGAAGGAAAGGTGACTGGAGGGGCCAAAGCAAAGGTGGCTCCGTGCGTGAGGGCATCACTTTTTGTGTCCCCTCCACTCACCTCTCCTTCCAGCGCTGCTCTGGAGGGCTGGAGGGACACAGCTCCACTGCCCTCTGACCCCTGGAGGTCAGAGGGTAGCGTGGACGTGTCCCTCCAGAGTAGCCGCCATCCCCCCTCTGCCATCCGCGCAGCCGCCATCCCTCCTCTGCCCCACGGAGCAGGCGGCTGCCTGCTTCGTTGGGCAGAGGGGGTTTCCCTGCCCAGTGCCACTGCTTCCCACAGCACAAGAGGTGGTGGCACTGGGCAGGCCACAGACGCCATCCCCCCTCTTCCCCATGGAGCAGGCAGCTGCCTGCTCCGTCGGGCAGAGGGGGTTTCCCTGCCCGGCGCCTCCGCCTCCCTGCGCTGGAAGGAAAGGTGAGTGGAGGGGCTGAACCGGAGGTGGCTCCGTGTGGAGCCGCCTCTCCGGCTTGGTAGATCTTCAGGGCCATGAAAAACGAGTCCAAATGGCTCTTTGGGTGGTAAAGGTTGCTGACCCCTGATCTAGATTTATTTATTTATTTATTCTTTCAACTTTTATACCGCCCCATCCCCGAAGGGCTCTAGGCGGTGCACAACAGACAGTCACATATAAAGATAAAACAACTAAAACCTTTAAAAGTAGTGATAGCGATTGAGGGATGTAATAGTACCACTCTATTCTGCATTGATCAGACCTCACCTGGACTACTGTGGCCCATTTATACCATTGCTGTTCGCCGCCTGGAGCCCCATGGGAAAGGGCAGGATATAAATGGAATCAATCGATAAATCGATTCAGGGCACTACAATTCACGAAGGATATTGTCAAGCTGGAACAGGTCATGAGGAAGACGGCCAAAATGATTGGACCGGGTGGGGTAGAAATATAATAAAATAATAAAAGGTCTGGATTCCATGCCCTATGAGGAGAGCTGGGTATGTATTGTCGAAGGCTTTCACGGCCGGAATCACTGGGGTGCTGTGTGGTTTCCGGGATGTCTGGCCGTGTTCTAGCAGCATTCTCTCCTGACCTTTCGCCTGCATCTGTGGCTGGCATCTTCAGAAGATCCTCTGAAGATGCCAGCCACAGATGCAGGCGAAACGTCAGGAGAGAACGCTGCTAGAACACGGCCAGACAGCCCGGAAACCACACAGCACCCAAGAGCTGGGTATGTTTAGCCTGGAGAAGAGAAGGTTAAAGGGTGACATGATAGCCATGTTTCAATGTTGGAAGGGATGTCCTGTTGAAGACGGGACAAGCTTGTTTTCTGCGGCTCCGGAGACCAGGACCAGGAGTGATGGGTTCAACGGAAAGGAAAGGAGACTCCACCTAAACATTAGGAAGAACTTCCCGACAGTCAGGGCTGTTCGACAGCAGAATGCACGACCTCGGAGCCTGGTGGAGTCTCCTTTTGAAATGACCGGATGGCCATCTGTCAAGGGTGCTTTGATTGTATGTTCCTATATGGCAGGAAGTTGGACTGGATGGCCCTTCTGGTCTCTCCCAACTCTATGATTCTAGGGTGCAATATGTCACAGCGGTGCCCCCAGATAGAAGACTCACGTCAGAAGTTGGGCGTTGTCGTGTTTCTTCCGGGCTTTCAGAGACCTCTTCCACTGCAGGAAAGACCAGAGGGTGGCGTTTGCGTCGCTCGTCACTTTGCACTGGTCCCGCTCCGTCCACACCTCGAGCCCGATCAGGGCCACTTTGATGTTCAGGGACCTGTAAAACTGGAGAAGGGAACAGAAGGAGCAGAAAGGAAGGGAGTTTAAAAAGAAAATCCTCCAGAGACATCACCCCAAAAGACTAAGATTTTCAGAAGTAAAGCAGCGTTCTCAAGACAACTGACTCTTTCAGAAGGCACCAACCGCTATTTTATCAATTGCGCTAAGCCCACAAATAAAGTGCAATACATAAAGTGCAACCAGTGAAAAGTGCAAACAACATCAGAGCCTAGACTCTTACAATACTACACATATCACATCACCCTACAACATAGTCAAGGTGACTAAACGATGTCTTCTTCACTCGGTCCTATGTCTTCGTCCGTATAGGTACTTGGACGGGACCTCTTCTTTGGAGATAATCAATCACTTATCAATAACTGCATATACTGCATTCCAGTCAGTAGAAGTAAGTCTATATGGCAATGCGGACCGGCCTGAGCCAAGTCCGTCGATTGAACGTCCAATAATAAACGGGTTGCGCTACTGTAACCATTTTTGATAGATTCTTCTTCAGATTACAATTAATTCTTCACTCTTAATCGGGATAATTACTCAAGGTGACTTCCTCACATCCATTCAGTTTCCCTTCTTTGCGTATGTATATACTTTATGTATTGCACTTTATATGTGGGCTTAGCGAAGGGTAGGGAACCTGCGGCTCGAGAGCCGCATGCGGCTCTTCTGCCCTTGCACTGCAGCTCCACGAGCCGAGCTGCTGGCTTCATCCTTGCCTGCCCTGCAGGCAGCAGGGCGGGTGCACCAACTGCCCGCGAACGGCTGGGCCCGCCACAGGCTTCCCCTACCGCCCGCCCTGTTGAGACGAGGCAGGCGCTTTCCCGGGGGCCAGCAAGGCCAAGCCGCTGGCCCCATCCTTACCTGCCCTGCAGGCAGCAGGGCAGGCGCATCCATGCGCTTCTCAGAATGAGTGGAGTAAAAGGTAAAAAAACCCAATATATACAGTGTTATCTTTATTTTAAATGTCAAAAATTATTTGCGACTCCAAGTGTTTTCTTTTCCCGTGGAAATGGCTCTTTGAGTGTTAAAGGTTCCCTACCCCTGGCTTAGCGCAATTGATAAAATAGCGGTTGATGCAGCACGTTTGTTGTTTGTGGAGTTGTTAACGTTACATCCATTGAGAAATTGATCTTTCAGAAGGCACCCAAGATTCCTGGGGGCTTATGGCCCCTCCGTTTGCATTCAGGGTTTCAAACAGGGTTTGCAACTGGGAAGTCGAGATTGGGAGTTCAGGGAGGAAGGTGAAGAGCGGAGAAGAAGAAGAAAAGGTGGCATTTATACCTCACTTGTCTCTACTGCAAGGAGTCTCAAAGCAGCTCCCAATCGCTGTCCCTTCCTCCTCCCCCACAGCAGGCACTTTGGTGGGGCTGAGGGAGTTTTGAGAGAACTGTGACTAGCCCAAGGTCACCCAGCAGGCTTCATGTGGAGGAGTGGGGACTCAAACCTGGTTCTCCAGATTAGAGTCCACCACTCATGTGGCATGGTGTCATGGTTAAGAGCAGCGGACTCTAATCTGGAGAACCAGGTTTGAGTCCCCACTCCTCCACCTGAGGGAGCAGCAGGGAGGGAGCAGCAGTGGCGTAGGAGGTTAAGAGCTCGTGTATCTAATCTGGAGGAACCAGGTTTGATTCCCAGCTCTGCCACCTGAGCTGTGGAGGCTTATCTTGGGAATTCAGATTAGCCTGTACACTCCCACACACGCCAGCTGGGTGACCTTGGGCTAGTCACAGCTTCTCGGAGCTCTCTCAGCCCCACCCACCTCACAGAGTGTTTGTTGTGAGGGGGGAAGGGCAAGGAGATTGTAAGCCCCTTTGAGTCTCCTGCAGGAGAGAAAGGGGGGATATAAATCCAAACTCCTCCTCCTCCTCTTCTTCTTCTTCTTCTTCTTCTTCTAGCTGGAGAAGTGAGTTCAATTCCCCACTCCTACGTCCCTGCTGGGTGACCTTGGGCTAGTCATGGTTCTCTCAGAACTCTCTCAGCCCCACCTACCTCACAAGGTGTCTGTTGTGGGGGGAGGAAGGGAAAGGAGTTTGTAAGCCCCTACCCCAAGGGTGGGTGGGCCACGACCAGGTGGCATGTGTGGGAGTGCACAAGCTAAATGGTTCGCCAGATAAGCCTCCTCAGCTCAAGTGGCAGCCTGGGGAATCAAACCCAGTTCTCCAGATTAGAGGACAATAATATTGGTTGGATTTTTAAAAAAAACTGGGGGGAAAGCCTATGATGTCTTGTGGGGGGGGGGAGCTGTTTTAGGGACAGAAGTGGAGGAAAGAGCTTCGTCATGAGCAGGTCTGCTCGCTAATCCCCCCCCCTCCCCATTCTCTTGCCTCAGCATAAAGTCGTGCAAGAAGAGCTGATGTCTGAAGAGTTCTGTTCATCATCCAAACAGCTGTGCAGCAGCTGCCCTCCGCCCCGCCCCGCTGATCTCCAGCCATCTGTTTCTTACCTTGTCCACATAGTTAGCAATCTCCAGGATCCGTTGCTTCGTGCGCCCCAAGTTTTGCTTTTGAGACAGAAACTGGGAAAGACAGCGAAAGGGGAAAGGAGATAGGAAAAGTGCTACAGTTAATGCTATTCCTTAAGCAGTACCCTACAGACCGCTGGGTGCTCTTTGCAGAACTACAAAGGCCATGACACAGTGCTCCCTGCAGCACTACAAATACCATGTTCCAGTGCTCTCAGCAGAACTGTAAATACCTTGATGCTGGGCACAGAAATACTCATCTGAGACCCAAGCCACAGAATACAGATTTCCAATCCCCCAAACTGGAGCACAACTTTAAGCATTAGGGTTTGGGGTTGTGGGTTTTCTGGGTTGTATAACTTTGAGCATGTTTAACCTGTATGGGTACTACAAGCTTCACAAAATGCCTAAGTTGCTTATGGAATTCCCCACCACAAGATGTGGGTTATGGCCAGTGGTGGGATTCAGCAGGTTCGCACCACTTCGGCAGAACCAGTTGTTAAAATGATGCTTGTTAAATTATTAAATTAACCAGTTGTTAAATTATTTGAATTCCACCACCGGAACCGGTTGTTAAATTATTTGAATCCCACCACTGGTTATGGCCAAAGACTTAGGCGACTTTTGATGACCAAAGTAAGGATATCTTGTGTGTGTGTGTGTGTGTGTGTGTGTGTGTGTAGACACAAACACAAAATTATATGTATTTGTTTATGAATTTCTTTTGCAAATATAGAATGTAACAAAAATTAATTAGACTGCTTAAATGATTAATGACTGAGGTTGTTCCTATTCAGTATCCTAGCTAATGTTAGTTGATCTTTATTAATAAGATTATGAAGTTTACAAGATTGTAAGATCGGATCCACAGTATCGATGCGGATTATGTTTGATTTTGATAATATTGGTCAATATATGGATTTATTATAATTATAATTATTATAATTAGTGTTTAAATTGTGAGGACTTCTATTATTGTGCCTGCTTATGTTTCCTTATTTTTTTATCTTTTGGCTTTTCTTTTCTTTCTGTATTTCTCTGTTGATAAAATAAAAATTATCTATTAAAAAAAATTCCAAGATTCCATGAGCCATTCCCTGGACAAGGTTCAGGGGGCCTCACTTAGTATGAATAAGGAGGGCCCGTAGTAGCGGAGAGGTACGGCGCAGCTAGACATTGGGCCTTTCCCCACTTACTGTTTGCGGCGCGCTACCCGCAGCGCGAGTCATTTCTGGCGCGGGGTCGTGTTCCCCACTGCCCCGCGCTCTGGCGCGGGGTCATGAAAGGTGCCATTTTATCAGCGCCAGAAATGACTCGCGCTGAGGGGGTGGGAGAGCGGCAGAGTCGGGGCGGCTGTGTTGTCGCCGTCCAGACTCGTGGGGAGCGCCGCTGGACCCCGCGCTATTTGGGCAGAGTAGCGCGCAGCAAACAGAAAGTGGGGAAAGGGCCATTATCACAGCTTCAAAAGACACGAGATTCTCACCAGGGTGAAGTCAGCAACAATGAAGAGCTCCATGTATTTCATTGTCCTCCAGGCATCCCTCCTTCTCTGCAAGATGAAATGGGAAAATGTCACAAGAAAGGATATGAGGGGGGTAACAATTATGGGTTGGGAAATTCCTAGAGATCTGGGGAGGGTGGCTAAAGACTGCTAGTAAGGGGGAGTTCACCACCTCTCTAGGCAGCCCACGCCACTGTTGAATTACTCTTATTGTAAAAAGTTTTTTCCTAATATCCAGCTGGAACTTACTTTTACTTACTTACTTACTTACTTACTTACTTACTTTACTTACTTACTTTACTTACTTACTTTCTTACTTACTTTACTTTACTTACTTTACTTACTTTACTTACTTTACTTACTTACTTTCTTATTTATTTATTTATTTATTATTATTTATTATTATTTATTTATTTATTTATTTATGGGTTTTATATACTGCCCTACCCCCAGAGGGCTCTGGGCGGTGCACAACATAATTTTCCACCCATAATCTATACCCAATTGCCCTGTTGGAGGACAATCAAGCCTGCATCACTCTGATGAAGAGTGAAAGAATTGAGAAAGGAAATAAGCACATTGCAATCAAGACTGCTTCCGCGCGAGACTTGTTGCAGCGTCAAGTATTGTCCCTCCGAAGAAATGGTGGCAGACATCTTTACCAAGCCGCTAGCCCAGATGAAGTTTGAGAATCTTCATGAAAGTTTATGTTTGCATGTTTCGTGTGACTGACACTTGAGAAGAGGTTTGTTGGTATTTTGCCACACTTCTGTCACACTTCAGAAATGAAAGGGTTAACTGTGTGCATGGTAATTAGTTACTGAGGTCATAGCTTTATGGCCAGTCTATTGATTAAACTATTGGACAGTTAGTCAAGTAGACAGAAAGTTATAAAGTAAAGTCTGTTTGGGTGCTGTGTGGTTTCCGGGCTGTATGGCCGTGTTCTAGCAGCATTCTCTCCTGACGTTTCGCCTGGAGAGAATGCTGCTAGAACACGGCCATAAGGCCCGGAAACCACACAGCACCCAAGTGATTCTGGCCGTGAAAGCCTTTGACAATATAAAGTCTGTTTCTTTGTTTGCACACACGAGGTAGTCACCATCACAATGTGACCACAAGGTAGAACTACCGTGTTTCCCCAAAAATAAGACAGTGTCTCATATTAATTTTTGCTCCCAAAGATGCGCTATGTCTTATTTTCAGGAGATGTCTTATTTTTCTATGTTCTGTTCGTTGGGCATGTTTCCAAACAAAACCTTTGCTATGTCTTACTTTCGGGGGATGCCTTATATTTCGCACTTCAGCAAAACCTCTACTTCGTCTTATTTTCAGGGGATGTCTTATATTCGGGGAAACAGGGTATGTAACCAAGTTAGTGCTAGAATAGAGCGTTGTTCTTATTTTTGTTCCATGTAACCCTCCCTAATAGCAAATTCATTTATATAAAACCAGCAACTGTGTGTTGGTCTCTTTTATAGTACTCTGATAATTATATTAAGCCTATAAGTTATCAATATTTTCTATTTAGATATATATAGCTTTTACTATTAAGAGTAAAGGACAGCGGAATAAAATGGCTGTTTAATATATGTTAATAGATATCTAATAGACGTCTCAACCCCTTTGGTTTATAGCTTGGCCTCCAGGTCCCTGATATCCCATTTGCTCTCCGCTGCGCCCACTCCATTTCGTCCAGGGAACCTTTTTGAAGCGTGGCCTCCAGGGCTGTACGCATTACAGAATGCAGCGTACAGCGAGACTCTGACATCTGTGATGATCCTCATGTTGCGGCAGCAATTTTTTTAAAAAAAACCAAGCATGCCCAATTGGATCTCCAGTAGCCAATCAGAAGTCTCACTTGGCAAAAGCCTCATCTGGCGCCCCTCAGCTTCTAGAAACACACGACAGCCACCAGGAAAGGCACTGTTGGGTTCCATGGTGCCCACGGGCATCATGTTGCAGACCCTGGACCAGGGGCGTACCACCCACAGGGACATGGGGTATCACATGTCCCCGGGCACATGCCATCTAATCACATAGGGGGCACCGGGCCCGCGCCATGCTCACCGGCTCCAGGCGGTAGACCTGGGCGCTGTCGCTGGCTTCGGGTGTAGATCGCTGTGCTATAGAGAGTGTCTTAACCTACTGCATCTGTGTATGGTTCTCCAGTTGCACAGTGGCAGATAGGAAGGCGCTCCAAAGGGTGATCACTACTGCTCAGAGGATTATCGGCTGCCCTCTCCCCTCCTTGGAAGAACTCTATAATTCCCGAAGCCTAAAAAAAAGCCCAAAATATTCTGAGAGACCCGTCTCATCCGGCACACTCTCTTTTTGAACTGTCACCATCCAGCAGACGATACAGGTCTATCAAAACTAGGACAAAGAGGCTCAGAGACAGCTTCTACTCTAGAGCTGTGGTGATGCTGAACTCCGCGGCTTCGTGTTGATGTGTTTGGGGCTGTGTAGGGATGGGTGGAGGAAGGGGAAAGTGGAGATGGAGTATGAGCCTGAAATTGTGTGCATCGAGGAATGCTGCTGTGAATTTCGTTGTGCGTGCACAATGACAATAAAATGCTTATGCTTATGCTTATGCTAGATCTGGGCACTGTCGACAACCTGCCGCTCCTCCATGAGATGGCTCGATCTCTCCCTCTCATAAGAACATAAGAACATAAGAACAAGCCAGCTGGATCAGACCAGAGTCCATCTAGTCCAGCTCTCTGCTACTCGCAGTGGCCCGCCAGGTGCCTTTGGGAGCTCACATGCAGGATGTGAAAGCAATGGCCTTCTGCGGCTGTTGCTCCCGAGCACCTGGACTGTTAAGGCATTTGCAATCTGAGATCAAGGAGGATCAAGATTGGTAGCCATAGATCGACTTCTCCTCCATAAATCTGTCCAAGCCCCTTTTAAAGCTATCCAGGTGAGTGGCCATCACCACCTCCTGTGGCAGCATATTCCAAACACCAATCACACGTTGCATGAAGAAGTGTTTCCTTTTATTAGTCCTAATTCTTCCCCCCAGCATTTTCAATGGATGCCCCCTGGTTCTGGTATTGTGAGAAAGAGAGAAAAATTTCTCTCTGTCAACATTTTCTACCCCATGCATAATTTTATAGACTTCAATCAGATCCCCCCTCAGCCGTCTCCTCTCCAAACTAAAGAGTCCCAAACGCTGCAGCCTCTCCTCATAAGGAAGGTGCTCCAGTCCTTCAATCATCCTCGTTGCCCTTCTCTGCACTTTTTCTATCTCTTCAATATCCTTTTTGAGATGTGGTGACCAGACTCTCCCTCATATGTGGTGACTCTCCCTCATATGTAGGGGAAATGGAGCCTGTGGAGGGCGGAAGACTCCATTTTCCCTAGATATGCCTCTGCCCTGGACCTGTGCTGACAGATTCTTGTAAGCAAGCATGTTG
The DNA here is from genome assembly GCF_021028975.2 of Sphaerodactylus townsendi. Taxonomy (NCBI): domain Eukaryota; kingdom Metazoa; phylum Chordata; class Lepidosauria; order Squamata; family Sphaerodactylidae; genus Sphaerodactylus; species Sphaerodactylus townsendi. The sequence goes on from NC_059434.1 coordinate 85,608,138, forward strand.
GGAAGGATGGGTGGGCATGGGGAGACACGTGGCCAGTGGCAGCAGGCGTGGCCAGAAGTCCTGGGCCTCATCAGTTGCTCCACCTCTGCAGATGGTGACGCTGACCCTAAATGCATCCCCACACGTTTTGGCAGATTTAGAGAGCCCCAGCGTTCCCAGTCAGTTCCCAGCCAAGGACGGCTTACCCGCAGGTGTGCAGTGGATGGTTTCAAAACTCTTGCAAGATCCGCAACGTTGCTTGGGAGCAGCTCGCCGTGCCCGCAGGTCCCGCCGTGGGACGGCAAATGCTCTGCCCTGTAGATTACGTGATGCTCGGATCCTGAGTCTCCGGGCGGCTTCAGGTAGTAGCTGTCGTTCTGGCTGAGGGCAATCAGACCACTGCAAGAGAGACCAGGAAGGGACAGTGGAACCTCGGTTTTCGTCAGTAATCCATTTGGAAACACCCAACAAAAACAAAAACCGACGAAAACCGAGGCTACGCAGTCGGAGCAGGAGAAACGCAAAAGTTGCAGTGAATTTCGCCGGCACACCGACTAAATCCGAGGCGACCGACGAAAACCGAGACAAAAAATGGCTGAAAACAACCGACGAAAAACAAAATCGACAAAAAATGATGTCATCAATGTATTGTCGAAGGCTTTCATGGCCGGAATCACTGGGGTGCTGTGTGGTTTCCGGGCTGCATGGCCGCGTTCTAGCAGCATTCTCTCCTCTGAAGATGCCAGCCACAGATGCAGGCGAAACGTCAGGAGAGAATGCTGCTAGAACATGGCCATACAGCCCGGAAACCACACAGCACCCCGATGTCATCAATAACCGAGGTTCCTCTGCATGATGATAATTGCAAAAGACAAAACAAGGGGTGAATCTCCGTGATCCATTCTCCTAGCAGAGGTGATTTCTTTGGGCGGAAGGAGCTCACCAGCTCCCCCGGTTCAAGAAGGCGTCTTCTTATGGAGGAAAGCATCATCCAGAGCAGAGCAGATATGGAACTGCCAGGGGTGTACCGCCCAATGGGACATATGGGGTCAAATGTCCCCACACTATGGCCATTTAGAAGAAGAAGAAGAAGAAGAAGAAGAAGAAGAAGAAGAAGAAGAAGAAGAAGAAGAAGAAGAAGAAGAAGAAGAAGAAGAAGAAGAAGAAGAAGAAGAAGAGTTTGGATTTATATCCCCCCTTTCTCTCCTGTAGGAGACTCAAAGGGGCTGGCAATCTCCTTGCCCTTCCCCCCTCACAACAAACACCCTGTGAGGTAGGTGGGGCTGAGAGAGCTCCGAAAAGCTGTGACTAGCCCCAGGTCACCCAGCTGGCGTGTGTGGGAGCACACACGCTAATCTGAATTCCCCAGATAAGCCTCTGCAACTCAAGCGGCAGAGCTGGGAATCAAACCCGGTTCCTCCAGATCAGAGTGCACCTGCTCTTAGCCACTGCTCCACTGCTGCTTTAGTCACGTGAGTGGCGGAAAATCACCCCCACACCCCTCCTCCTCCCCCTGGGTCCATACACTGACTTCAAGACCTTGTGCAAAAAAAGTTGTTTGGTCATGGTGGGGGAGGGTGGTTGCCCATACAGGGAGGGAGCCGAAAACTCAGATTTTGCACCAGGCTACATTTCCCCAAGATATACCTCTGGAAACTGCCAAATACTGAATCAGACTCTTGGTCCACAAAAGTATGTATTGTCTACTCTACTCAGACTGGCAGCTGCTCTCCAGAGCCTCAAGCCGAGGTTTTTCACAACAGTTACAGCCACAACTTTTTTTAACTGGAGGTGCCAAGGATTGAACCTGGGACCTTCTGCATGCAAAGCAGATACTCTGCCACTCAGCCAAAGCCTCACCCCTTCATGCAAGGCAGGAGTTTTCGTGCCAAGTGATGCTCCCCACCTCTCAAATGCAGTCTAAATGACAGATGGCAGGGTTTGAGCAGGCAACCGAGGTGGCCAATTCAAAGCACCGTTGATATTCTGTATTATCTGGGACACAACAGCCCTGCGGTGCAAGACAATCAACCTGCAAAGAGGACTCAGCCTGGAGGAGGCTCTGAGCTCTTGTAAAGAGAACGCGGTGGGGGTGGGGAGCCACATTTGCCCCCCTCAGTTCCTTGGAGAAAGGGCAGGATCAAAATGATATCAGGAAAGGGCTTCGGTCCAGGCACTGCGTCCAAGGGCCTCTCACTTGCGAACCGAACGGCTTTCCAGCATGACAGAGAGGAAAAGGAATGTCTGTGCTTTTTTCTTGAGAAGTCTGAGCTCACCCCTCTCCTCCGTTGGGAGCAGAACTGGGACGGTGTCCCAGATCGGTGTGTGATCTGCCCCATCGCGCAAACGCTGCAGGAGACTAGGAACAGATCCAGGTCTGGTTGCTGCTGGAAGTGGGGGTTGCCAAACTCCAGGGGATGTCCAAAGATTTCATTTCCACAACAAAGGTTGGTTCCCATAGGAGAAAACAGCTGCTTTGGAGGGTAGAATCTATGCAGGGGCATATCTGCTGGAAATGGCGGCCGGGGCAAGCAGCGCAGCTCGCCCGCCCCCAAATTCCGTATGGGGTTCGGGGGAGAGGGGGCTGTGTGATGCTCAGCTGGCTGGGTCTGGCTTTAAACTACAGCAGTGGTGGCGAACCTATGGCACGGGTGCCAGGGGTGGCACTCAGAGCCCTCTCTGTGGGCACGTGCAGAGTTTGTCATGTGGGGGGAAACAGCTCCCCCCCCCCCACATCTAGGCTGGCCTGGGCCGCTGGGCTCGATTATTAGCATTAAACCTAAGATCTAGTTTTGGGGAAGCAGTGTAGTTAACTCTGTTAAGCGCTGTTAAACCCCACTGATTTTCATGCGAAGAACTAAAGCGCGATCCTTTACCTGGGAGTAAGCTCGGTTGCTGGCAGTGGGGCTTGCTTCTGAGTAAACCCTCCTAGGGTCGTCATTCACCCGTTTAAAGAGTTGCAGGTTGCTTCAAAGCAAAGCCACCAACTACCACCAAGCTTACTCCTGAGCAATGGATGCTTTGGAGCCAACCGTTTTTTCTAAACTAAAACCTCAGTATTCAGGTTAAATTGTCCTGTTGGCACTTTGCGATAAATAAGTGGGTTTTGGGTTGCAATTTGGGCACTCGGTCTCGAAAAGGTTCGCCATCACTGAACTACAGGCTCTGGTCCCCTTTTGACAGATGGCCAAGACTTTTTCAAAAACTTCAGGCAGCTTTTAACAGCTGAGTATTTTGACAACAGAGGGTTTAATAAGTGAGTTTATTTCAGGTTGTTATGGTGTATGTGCATCATTAACATTTGCTGCTAATAATTTGTTCCATGGTTAAAATGTTGTTTTAGCCTCAATAGTTTGTTGTTAATCAGCCGCTTTAATTTTTTTCCCTTTCTTACATATGTTTATTGTAATTTTATCGTGATTTTGGTAAACTGCCATGGGATTAGATTACAGAAAGGTGGGTATAAATATTTTAAGAAAGAAAGAAAGAAAGAAAGAAAGAAAGAAAGAAAGAAAGAAAGAAAGAAAGAAAGAAAGAAAGAAAGAAAGAAAGAAAGAAAGAAAGAAAGAAAGAAAGAAAGAAAGAAAGAAAGAAAGAAAGAAAGAAAGAAAGAAAGAAAGAAAGAAAGTCAGCTGTGACTTGTGGGCCAAAACACTGTGTCACTGGATTTACATCAAGGGATTCTATTGCAGATCAATAGATAAATAGAACTTCTATACTTTTAGTCACTGGAAATGCTGCCAGCCCTAATCTGGGGAACCAGGTTTGATTCCCCACTCTCTGCATGAGCAGCAGACACTGATCTGGGGAACCAGATTTGTTTCCCTTCTCCTCCACGTGAAGCCTGCTGGGTGACCTTAGGCCAGTCACAGTTATCTCAGAACTCTCTCAGCTCCACCTACCTCACAAGCTGTCTATTGGGGGGACAGCAAGGGAAAGGGGTTTGTAAGTCTCCATGAGTCTTTTTACAGGAGAGAAAGGTGGGGCATAAATTTAATCTCTTCTTCTTGAACTCTAGATTGGGAAATTCCCGGATATTTGGGCATGCAACATTGGCGAGGCTCTTCTCTGTGTTATAATGCCACACAGTCAAAGGTGTATCCAGGGAAAATATAGCCTGGTGCAAATTCTGAGTTTTCCACCCCACCCCATGGGCCCTCCCCCACCATGACCAAACAATGTTTTTTTTTTTTGCACCAGGTCTTGAAGTCAGTGTTTGGACCCAGGGAAAAGGAGGAGGGGAAAATCACCCCCCACGTGACTAAATGGGCGCAACCTGGGGACATTTGACCCCACAGGTCCCCCTAAGCGGTATGCCCCTGCATGCAGTCCACCCTCCAAAGCAGCCATTTTCTCCCGCGGAACTGATCCCTGTTGCTTGGAGATGCTTGGAAATCTTCAGGCACCACCTGGAGATTGGCAACAATAATTGCTGGAGGGGGGTGTGGCGGAAAGTTTCCTTGTACCTTCTGATGGGCTTTCAGGGGATATCTGACTGGTGGCTGAAGGAAACAGGATGTGGGACAAAGAGACCACTGTCTGATCCAATAGTACAAAGTAGTTGCTATGCATGGGTAGCAGCCCGGTGTAAATAAGAGTAGAGGAAGTGCCAAAATCCCAGGGGAAGCAGCTCTCTCCTCCCACCCCAGGAGGAAAACCAACCGTGCAGATGACTGAGAAAGGGATCCATCCCAGCGTTCGTTAAGACCTCGGGTCTGTGCATAGCCCAGAGATGACCTCATTGTGCCGGCCACGTTCCTAAAGATGCGCTCACACGGACGAAGCCTGCCAGGGCTATTTTGAGTCCTTCAGCGGCAGGCCAGTGGGCTGGGCCAGAGGACTGACCAGGAGAAGCCGGCCGCAAAGTTCCTTCCCTGCCAGTCCAGCTGCACAGGAGATGACTGCCACTGGCGTAATGCCCATTGGGCAAGGTGGGCAGCTGCCCAGGGCATCACCTTGTGGGGGGCATCAAAATGCTGGGTTCGTTTTTGGGTATTGTTAGTGGTTTTCCATTTTTGGCCTGCAGGGGGCGCAGTTTTAGGCTAGCGGCACCACATTTTCAGCGTATCATCGGGAGACTGTCCTTATGCTACCCCCCAAGTTTGGTGAGATTTGGTTCGAGGAGTCCAAAGTTATGGACTCCCAAAGGGGGTGCCCCTATCCCCCATTGTTTCCAATGGGAGCTAATAGGAGATGGAGGCTACAGTTTTGAGGGTCCATAACTTTGGCCCCCCTGAACCAAACTGCACCAAACCTGGGGGGTATCATCAGGGCAGTCTTTTGATGAGACCCTGAAAGTTTTGAGACTGTGCCTTCAGAAATGTGCCCCCCCCAGCCTGCAACCCCCATTGACAGCAATGCAGAAAACTCAATGCAGAACAAAGATTCCTGGGCAAATTTCGGGATGTTCTTGCAGGAAGGGCATTCTTGGACGTATCAGCACCAAAATTTCAGGGTATCATCTGGATACTGTCATGATGGCACCCCCAAGGTTTGGTGCAGTTTGGTTCAGGGGGTCCAAAGTTATGGACCCTCAAAAGGGTAGCCCCCATCTCCTTAGCAAAGAATGTGGGATGGGGTACCCCCTTTGAGGGTCCATAACTAGGGACCCCCTAACTTTTGCACCCTCCTGGTGCAAAAAATATTTGGTCGTGGTGGAGTGGCCGCCCATGGGGGGGGCATCCAACTCAGGTTTTGCCCAGGGCTACAATTTGCCTCGTTACGCCCCTGAGGACCACCTTGCTCCACTATAAGGGGGGGGGGTCAGAAAAACCAAGGAAAAAAACCCCACCCTATCTAAAACTATTTTTGGGACATGAGAATCCCTCCTCCCCAACTTCGGAATGGCTCCCTGGGGTCTTTGCCAGAGATGGCTGCAGTGTGACAACCGCCGGTCCTTTCGTCTGGAGCTTCCAGCGGTAGAACTTGGATCTTTCTGGAAGTCAATCACACGAGCTCCCTCCGAGCTACAGCGGGAAGTCTTCTAAAGACTGAACATCAAAGTCTCCAAATAGTCTTCCTTACCTGATTCCAGAGCAGGTGCTCAGCGCCAGCCAGGATCCTTCGTGCCCTCGGACGTGGCCGTGGTAGTAACAGTGCTCCTGCAAGAAGAAACAACGGAAGGGGATTTGAGACGCACTTCATTGTGTGCGCAAATCATCTGGCCGTCGGAAGCAGAACCACCACAATTTTCACTGAACAATAATACAACATCCATTTACTTAAGAGTCCCACTTATCCCAGAGGTTTGGGAGGGAGGGCCCGATGTCTAAAACTAAAGTAGTCCACAGATGTATTGTCGAAGGCTTTCATGGCCGGATTCAACTAGTTGTTGTGGGTTTTCCAGGTTGTGTCACAGACTTCCTTCTAAGATGCCAGCCACAGATGTAGGCAAAATGTTAGGAACAAGATCTACCAGACCACGGCCACATAGCCCGGAAAGCCCACCACAACCATTCCACAGATGAATTATTGTCAGCTGACCCATTTTCTTTCTTTAAATGACACAGGAATTCCTAACTGTATTTCCACCCATTTCCCTATGACCCAAGTTGTGGATGGCATTGACTGACCTTATGTTAGGGTCACTGGGCAGAATAGAAGAAGAAGAAGAAGAGTTTGGATTTATATCCCCCCTTTCTCTCCTGCAGGAGACTCAAAGGGGCTTACAATCTCCTTGCCCTTCCCCCCTCACAACAAACACCCTGTGAGGTAGGCAGGGCTGAGAGAGCTCCGAGAAGCTGTGACTAGCCCAAGGTCACCCAGCTGGCATGTGTGGGAGTGCACAGGCTAATCTGAATTCCCCAGATAAGCCTCCACAGCTCAGGCGGCAGAGCAGGGAATCAAACCTGGTTCCTCCAGATTAGATACACGAGCTCTTAACCTCCTACACCACTGCTGCTCCCTGGGTAAAATATCTGGGTAAAATATCCCTGGGTAAATATCCCTGGGTAAAATAATAGCTGGGTAAAATATCACTTCCCGCCACACACACAGCTGTGCCCCGTTCCCACGTGGAATTAGGAGGTGGGGTGAGTCCCACTGGTTGGTGTTCATAAGGAGTTTGGGGTGGGGCACAGTTGGGGGGTGGCCCTGCAGTGCACCCCACCTGTGACCCTAGGGAACAGTGCCTGGGGCTGTAGCCCCTCTATGCCCTTAGCTACACCACTGGGTACACTATGGGATAGGGTTGCCAGATGCAGGCTGGGAAACTCCTGGGGATTTGGGGTGGACCCTGGGCAGGAAGGAGGCCTCAGTGGGGTGCAATGCCGTAGAGTCCCTCCTCCAAAGCATCCCTTTTCTCCAGGGGCATCGTGGGATGGAGGAGAGCTCTAATTCTAGGGGATCCCCAGGTCTCCCCTGGAGGCTGGCATCCGTGCTCTACGTAATCTGCCTTGAGTCCCCATGAGAAAGAAGGACCACAAATCAATAGAAAACGGAGACATTTGAATCTCATGTTTCCCCCCAGTTCAAGGCGGTTGACAATAATCGTTTAAAGCATTTCCAGTTAAAACTACCAGAGGCGGAACGCTCACGGGGACATATGGGTCACATATCCCTGGGCGCACACCAGCTGGTCACATGGGGGCAGAGAATAGCCCCCCCCCCCCACACATTGGGTTGTTACTTTTAAGTTTTGGCTGCGTCTTTGTTTCTGTGCACGGACCCTAACAGTTCGTCCCAGTTAGAAATGAGAGAGCTTCAGCTTTCGAAATGGTGGCTACATATTGAAAAAAAGATCTTTTCCTTGGGCTTCTCTTGGGAGGCCCTACAAATGCTCCCCGCTCCGGAGATTTACCATCGCTTAAAGTCTAGATTATTCGATCAAGAATATCAATTTCTCCTGAGCAAAGCGCAAAGCTCTTGCTCTCCAATATTCTTTGGGATTATCCCTCAGAAATCTAGCCCTGCTATATACCTGGAACAACTTGTTAATTACAATTGCAGATGGGTCATGACTAGAGCAAGGTGCAACTCTTTTCCGTCAGTACATCTTCAAGGTCGCTTCTCTAATATCCCACAAAATGAGCGTTGCTGTCATTTCTGTCCTAATACAACTGATTCCCTTTCTCATATTCTGCTTCACTGTTCAAAATACAACAACATCAGAACTGATTTGAGAACTGTATGACCAACAGGATTTATGCTCCTTTCTGATAAGATAAAAATGGCTAAGCTTCTAACTAACTCTAATGCTGAAATCTCTGAAGCTGTTGCTACATTTGGGTGCTGTGTGGTTTCCGGGCTGTATGGCCGTGTTCTAGCAGCATTCTCTCCTGACGTTTCGCCTGCATCTGTGGCTGGCATCTTCAGAGGATCAGGAGAGAATGCTGCTAGAACACGGCCATACAGCCCGGAAACCACACAGCACCCAAGTGATTCCGGCCGTGAAAGCCTTCGACAAGACATTGTTGCTACATTTTTACTCTGTGTACTGCAAGTTGTGCAATCATGATCTTTTTGTTGTATTTGGAATTGATGACACACACGGTTTTATGCCTAATAACGGTTTTGGATTTGGATTTGGAATAGCTCCCCCCCCACACACACACACACACTCAGTGGTGGGATTCAATTAATTTAACAACTGGTTGTTTACAAGTGCCATTTTAACAACCGGTCCTGCCGAACTGGTGCGAACCACTGGCCACGCTGCTTCCCTCGGCCCCGCCCCACCAGAACCTGGTGGAGGTTCTACCGGCTGAAAGAGCAGCCTGGCGGGGCCGGGCCAAGGGGGGGGGGGCCCACAGCAGGCTCCCGCCGGCTAAAGTAAGTGGGGCGAGGGGGAGCAGCCGGAGCAGGTGTTGCCCTGGGCACCATCCCCCACTCCCCGCCATGCCTCTGAAAACCACCAATAAAATAGCTCAGCCCACATCTCTCCCACCCTTGAGACGGAATTCGGTTTGCACGTCTGTGCCAGCCCGTTGCAAAGGTGGGTGAAGGAAAGGCCTTCCAACAGAACAGAGCTGCTTTTTTTTTAAAAAAAAGCCTAGGTTTATTTTTTGAAAGCGAGAGGGGGACGGATGAATGCTCCAGCGCGCGCACACCCCGCTGCCAAATTCTGTAGCCGATGCAAAATTGGCACCCATGGCACTCACAATTCCAACGGTCTGAACTATTTGGCAGCCAAGTTTTCTCCCCGCCCCACTCAACGGCCTCTCCCGGTGTCCCTACTTACGGTGTGGTCGGGGGTCACGGTCACCGCCTGGCCATCCTTTGCATAATGGGTTTCAGTATAACCTGGAGACAGCAGCCATCTGACAAAACAGGAAAGGGAATCAATGAGGGCCGTCGTCAGAACGAACCAAGCAAGACGCGCTTGGCCTTTGATGCGTCGCTTTGTTACGGGATCTGCCCAAGCGGCAGGCCAATATAGGATTTCTTTCCGAGAATTTTGGGATTTCTGAGACCCTGCCTTGTGCGTTTCTTTCCTGCTGAGCTTGCTTTTCCGCCCATCCGCTACTCTCCTGGAAACACACTTTCCTATGTAGGTTCCTCCAAGTAGAAATCTGTCATTTTCATTAGATAGAAAAGGACAATGTGTATTCTGTTTTTGTGTGTTCTGTTTTTGTGTGTTAAACTCAATAAAACTTTTATATAATAAAAAAGGACAATCTCATTTTTGCTGAACCACAATCCGGTGTGGTGCAATTAGGGCTGCCAACCTCCAGGCGGGGTCTGGAGATGTCCTGGAATTGCAACTGATCTCTGGAACTCAGATTTCCGATCCCTCGGTGTCGTGGGTCACAGCAAGACTGGAAAGCCTTGAGTTCAAATCCCCACCCAGTCATTAAGCTCAATGGGGAACAAGTCAGCTTGCTCACTTTCTTTCAGCCCAGCCTACCTCACGGGGCTGTCATGAAGACAGAACAGAGGAGAGTCACGCATGCTGAACTGAGCTCCCTTGGGGGGAAAGACTGGATAAAATGTGGTAGAAAGAAAGCTATAGGAGACGCTCTGGCCAAAGACACCCCTGTCAAGAGGACTAACCAATTTTGCACTCTGTCATGGGGCAGGGAGTTCCCTAGTGAAGGAATTGACAATATATCAAATTTGCATAACCCTGGCCCGCTGTTTGAGCCTTATCTTTTCTGCTATGGAAACTTGCAGGATGCTTGAGAGCCAGCGTGGTGTAGTGGTTAACAGCAGGTGCACTCTAATCTGGAGAACTGGGTTTGATTCCACACTCTGCCACTTGAGCTGTGGAGGCTTATCTGGTGGACCAGATTAGCTTGTGCACTCCAACACATGGCAGCTGGGCGACCTTGGGCTAGTCACAGTTCTCCCAGGACTCTCTCAGCCCCACCTACCTCACAAGGTGTCTGTTATTGGGGGGGGGGGGGAGATTGTAAGCCCCTTTGAGTCTCCTTACAGGAGAGAAAGGGGGGATATAAACCCAAACTCTTCTTAAGAACATAAGAACGTTCTTTTTCTCCAGATCTTGGTACTTGAATCCATTTCAACCTCTGCTGGGCTTGCCAATCTCCAGACGGGGCCTGGAGATCTCCCAGAAAAATAACGGATGTCCAGACAACAGAGCTCAGTTCCCCTAGACCAGGGGTGGCCAACTATGGCCCTCCAGATGTTCGTGGACTACAATTCCCATCAGCCCCTGCCAGAATAGCCAATTGGCCATGCTGGCAGGGGCTGATGGGAATTGTAGTCCTGGACTTAACATCTGGCCATAGTTGGCCACTTCTGCCTAGACGGCAGTGGTGGCCTGAGTCCTTTGGCACTCCAGAGGCCAGTGGACTACAATTCCCATCAGCCCCTGCCAGCATGGCCAATTGACCATGCTGGCAGGGGCTGATGGGAATTGTAGTCCATGAACATCTGGAGGGCCATAGTTGGCCACCCCTGCCCTAGAGAAAATGGTGGCTTTAATGGCTGAACACGATGGCATTGATGGTACCCCAGCGAGAGACCTCCGCTCACCAAACTTTGCGCTTTCTAGGCTCCACCCTGCTCTCTGCTGGCCCTCCAGAGGAACTGGTTGGCCACTGTGTGAGACAGGATGCTGGACTAGGTGGACCACTGGTCTGACCAGCAGGTACTTTTCTGATGTTCTAATGAAGGCCTCACCAAATCTCCAGGAATTTCCCAACTCAGAGTTGGCAACCCAATTTCCACAGTGCAAAATAATGTTGTTCTGAAGGACTACAGCCATCCCTCCCCCTCCCCCTGCCCCAAAACCAAATCTATTCTGCCATAATGATGAGATTCTGCAGTCATCCTCTTGGGACATGGAAGATGTTCGGTTCTCCCAGAACAGAGGCCTGACCTCAAAGGTTTCGCGACGCCCAGAAATGGGGCCAGAAACCCGAACGAGCTAATCCCACAGTGGCCTTAAATGGCGCAGCCCACACGGGGCTGTCATCCCCAGAGTCAATGAGCAAGCTGCAAGGATTTCTCTTGGCTTTCTCCAGACTTGTTTGCAGGGTCTGGATTAGCAGGCGTGCATTTGGCGTGATTCATGGCCCCTTGCTGGGTTTTTCCAGACCCCATTTAGATCAACTTCTTGTGTCCTGCCCCGGGTTCCTGTTTTAAGACCCTCTGTCTGGAGGGGAGGGGAAAAAATATTTCTTTTAAAAAAGAAAACAAAACCTGCACATCCAGACCAGGTCTTAGTGGGGGGGGGGGGAGCATGCCGAGAGTTCCAAAACCAAATAGAATCAAAGCGACAAATCACCCAGAAGGAAGCAATCGAAATAATTGTGCCAAGTGTTTTGTAGAAGCTGGCCGTGTACAGGATACCCAAGACCATGCTTGCTCCAGAGGGCTTGCAAGATTTCGCACATTTCCCACAATATTATTGCAAATCATATGGCCGAGGGTCTTGACTTGTAAGAAAAGTAACACGCTGGGAATTCGCACCAATTTAGCACACAAACTCTGGGAATTCGCACAAATTTAGCACCAAACTCTTTTTGGAAGAGGAGGAGGAGGAGGAGGAGGAGGAGGAGGAGGAGTTTGGAAGAGGAAGAAGAGGAGGAGGAAGAAGAGGAGGAGGAGGAGGAGGAGTTTGGAAGAGGAAGAAGAGGAGGAGGAAGAAGAGGAGGAGGAGTTTGGAAGAGGAAGAAGAGGAGGAGGAAGAAGAGGAGGAGGAGGAGGAGGAGGAGGTTGGAAGAGGAAGAGGAGGAGGAGGAGGAGGAGGAGTTTGGAAGAGGAAGAAGAGGAGGAGGAGGAGGAGGAGGTTGGAAGAGGAAGAAGAGGAGGAGGAAGAAGAGGAGGAGGAGGAGGAGGAGTTTGGAAGAGGAAGAAGAGGAGGAGGAAGAAGAGGAGGAGGGAGGAGGAGGGAGGGAGTTTGGAAGAGGGAAGAAGGGAGGAGGAAGAAGAGTGAGGAGGGAGGGGAGTTTGGAAGGAAGAGGAAGAAGAGGAGGAGGAAGAAGAAGAGGAGGAGGAGGAGGAGTTTGGAAGAGGAAGAAGAGGAGGAGGAAGAAGAGGAGGAGGAGTTTGGAAGAGGAAGAAGAGGAGGAGGAAGAAGAGGAGGAGGAGGAGGAGGAGTTTGGAAGAGGAAGAAGAGGAGGAGGAAGAAGAGGAGGAGGAGGAGGAGGAGTTTGGAAGAGGAAGAAGAGGAGGAGGAGGAGGAGTTTGGATTCTCTACTCTAAGGACATTCAAAGGAGCTTAGAAACTCCTTTCCCTTCCTCTCCCCACAACAGACACCTTATAAGGCAGGGGGCATTGAGAGAGTTCAGAGAGAACTGTGACTAGCCCAAGGTCGCTCAGCAGGATTCATGCGGCTGAGTGGGGATTCGAACCCCGTTCTCCAGATTAGACTACCATGGTCAGAAAGTGGAGGAACAGGGGCATTAAAGACTGGGCTCCCAGGAATTAGAAGTCCAGTGTTCATAACCGCTACACCATTACGCTTTGTCAATTCTCGAGGGAGGGAGCTTGGATATCTCTCAGGAGTGGGGATTCCAGCAGGTTCCTCTGAGCAAGGTTCCCAGAGTAAGCTACCTGAAACCATTTGCGCGCAGCCGCAGAGGGGTTACCACTGAGTGATTTTGCCACTTGATTTTTTTGCCTTAGTTATGCCCCTCCCACCTCTCAGCAGAAGCGCCAAGAGAACTGGGAAGCAGTCCCTAGCAGGAGGTGCACCAAGTGCGTGGCAGCCTGCCTGCATTACGCTTCCATGCGATCGGCATGCTGCCGCAAATCCCTCTGCCACAGCCCCGCTTCAGGAATGCCCTTGGGTCTACTCGAATGCTCGGCCAATCACGGTGTCCCCACCCAGCCCCATTGGCGCTACACCACAGTTTGAATCCCACCACCATGGGGACCTGTTACTAAAATGTTTGGATCCCACCACTGGATATCTCCCAAAATTACAACTGATCTCCAATCTGTAAAGATCAGTTTTCCTTGAGAAAATGGCTGCTTTGGGGGCATTGAAACCCACTGAGGTCCCTCTCTCCCTCAATTCTCCAGGGATTTCCCAACCCTGTTCCAACTGATATCTCAAGGTAGACTGCTTCTGAACATGCAGGGTCCAGTGAGTTGTCCTGGAGAACTATTCATACATTTCTGCCTCTCTTAATTTGTCAAACACCTATTTAAAGTGTTCTAAGCCACTGACTGCCAACGCCCACCTTGCAGGACAGCCACAAATTCCACCCTGTTCCCAAAAAGAACGTTCTTTTGGCTGTCGCAGCCCTAGCATTATGGAAAAGTCAGGAAAAGTTTATTTCCCCCCTCTCCGCAGCATTCCGAAGGTTATAGTCCAATGACCACATCCATCTAATGCTTTTGTTTGTTTTTGCTCAACAAAAGAAGCTTGAAAGACTGTGCCAAGATTTGAAGTCAAGTAATTTACCCCAATACCCTAAGAAGAGGGGAAAGACACAGCAAGAGCTTGAGAAAATCCTGGACGTGTTGGGAGTGGAGTCTAGGAAGGGCAGAATTTGGGAGGAGGGAGAGCTCCACGGAGATATGATTCCATAGTCTCCACCCGCCAAAGCAACCATTTTTCTCAGGGAGAGCTGATCTCATAGAATCACAGAGTTGGAAGAGACCCCAAGGGCCATCAAGTCCAACCCCCTGCCATGCAGGAACACACAATCAAAGCACTCCTGATAGATAGCCATGCAGCCTCTCTTGGAAAACCTCCGAAGAACCTAGAGAGGTAGTGCATTCCACTGAGGAACAGTCCTGGTGGCCAGGAAGTTTTTTCCTGATGTTTAGGTGAAATCTCTGTTCCTGCACCTTGAACCCATGACTCCTGGTCCCAGTCTCTGGAGCAGCAGAAAACAAGCTTGCTCCCTCACCAACATGACATCCCGTCCAATATCTAAACATGGCTGTCCTGTCACCTCTTAACCTTCTCTTCACCAAATTAAACATCCCCAGCTTCCTAAGTCTTTGCTCGTAGGGCATGGATTCCAGACCTTTGACCATTTTGGTTGCCCTCCTCTGGACCCGTTCCAGCATGTCAATATCTTTCTTGAATTGTGGTGCCCAGGAATGAACACAGTATTCCAGGTGAGGTCTGACCAATGAAGAATAGAATGGAACTATTACACGTGCCTCGCCAATCTAGACCAGGGTAGGAACTCTGCGGCTCTCGAGAGCCGCAGATGTGGCTCTTTCTGCTCCTGCACTGGCGGCTCCACGAAATGAGCCACTGGTCTTAACCCCATCCCCTTGCCCACCCTGCAAGCAGCAGGCGGGCGCACCAACTGTCCAAGCCCAGCCGGGCCAAGGCCAAGGGCTTTCCTCTCGCCTGCCCTCGTTGGAGCTGGGCGGCACTTTCTCGGGAGGCAGGTGAGGCCAAGCTGCTGGCCCCATCCTTGCCCACCCTGCAGGCAGCAGGGCGGAAGCATCCATGCGCTTCTCAGAATGAGCGGAGTAAAAGGTAAAAACACCCAATATATACAGTGTTATCTTTATTTTAAATGTCAAAAATTATTTGTGGCTCCAAGTGTTTTCTTTTCCCATGGAAAACGGGTCCAAATGGCTTTTTGAGTGTTAAAGGTTCCCTACGCCTGATCTAGACGATGTACAGATCAATGCAGCCCAGAATTGCATTGGCTTTCTTGGCTGCTGCATCACACTGCTGACTCATGCTCAGTTTGTGGTCTACTAAGACTCCCAGATCCCTTTGTTGTTTGGAGATCAGTTGCAGTTTGAGGGGGTCTCCTGGCCCCACCTGGAGGTTGGCAATTCAATTTGCAAGAGACAAAGCCTGCAATATGTGGCACATTCAGCTCCTGTTTCCCTCCGGGGAGGGGCTGTGACCTGGGGAAGAGCATCTGCCAGGCAGGCCAAAGGTCCCAGGTTCAGTCCCCGTCATCTCCAGTTAAAAAGACCAGGAAGGAGGTGAGAAAGACCTCTGCTGGAAATCCAGGACAGCAGCTGCCCGTCGGAGTAGACAATACAGATTGTGATGGACGTAAGGTTTGATTCAGGGCAAGGCAGCTTCGTGTGTGTTTCAGTTTTGGCAAGGGGCTGTGGTTCAGTGGTAAAAACATAAGAACATAAGAACAAGCCTGCACAGGATCAGACCCCGAGGTCCATCCTAGGTCCAGCACTCTGCTACTGCGGGCAGCTCCATCAGGGTGCCTTTGGGAGCTCACATGCAGAATGTGAAAGCAATGGTTTCTGCTGCTGCTGCTCCTGAGCACCTGGTCTGCTAAGGCCTTTGGGTAACCTCTGATCCAAGGAGGAGGGATCAAGATTGGTAGCCATAGATCGACTTCTCCTCCATAAATCTGTCCAAGCCCCTTTTAAAGCTATCCAGGTTAGTGGCCATAACCACCTCCTGTAGCAGCATCTTCCAAACACCAATCACACGTTGTGTGAACATCTGCTTGGGATGCCGAAGGTCCCAGGCTCAATCCGGCATCTCCAACTAAAAGGACTACATGAAAGACCTCAGTGAGCAGCAGTGATGTAGTTGGAGGTTCAGAGCTTCGTATCTGAAGTCTGGAGGAACCAGGTTTGATTCCCAGCTCCGCCTGTCACAGGCTGTGGGAGGCTTATCTGAGGGAATTCCCAGATTAGCCCGCCACTCCCACACACGCCAGCTGGGTGACCTTGGGCTAGTCACAGCTATGAGACTCTCTCAGCCCACCACCCCACCACAGGGTGTTTTGCTTGGCCTGTGAGGGGAAGGGGGAACTAAGGAGATTGTGGGCTCCTTGTGAGTCTCCTGCAGGAAAGAAAGGGGGGATATAAATCCAAACTCTCTTCTTCTTCTAAAGAGCTGCCACCAGTCAGAGCAGACAATGCCAGCCATAATGGACCAAGGGCCTAAAGCAGCTTGCTCTCTTGAGAGCCAGCGTGGTGTAGTGGTGAAGAGCAGGTGGATTCTAATCTGGAGAACCGGGTTTGATTCCCCACTCCTCCACCTGAGTGGCACAGGCTTCTCTGGTGAACCACATCTGTTTCCGCACTCCTACATTCCTGCTGGGTGACCTTGGGCTAGTCACACTTCTGTCAGAACTCTCTCAGCCCCACTTGCCTCACCAGGTGTCTGTTGTGGGGAGAGGAAGGGAAAGGAGCTTGTAAGCCACCTTGAGTCTCCTTACAGGAGAGAAAAGTGGGGTATAAATCCAAACTACTATGACTACTCTTCTGTGTGCTTTCGTGGGTCTGCATCTTGGAGATTTCCTGAGAAAAAGCCTTATCGAGGGGGTGTCTCCGCTATTCGCTCAGCTTCCATCCCCCATGAAAAGGTTGCGAGGAGTCACTCCGCAGACTTTTTCCCACAGCTGTCTCCAGTCGCTCACCAGCCTCTCTGGGCGGCTGAAGGCCTCACACAGAAACTCCGCTCCGCCGCTGACAAATCACTTCCTGATGTCGGGAACAGACCATAAAAACCTGGAATGGGGCTGGAGGATTAATCAAAAGCAGAGGCTGGGAGGAATTCGGGGTCCGTCTGCCTTTCTCTCCCAGGCTGCAGATGGGGAGGGGGATAAGCACTCCTCTTAGCAAGGGTGTGTGGTAGGGTCAGACCCCAAAGGGCAGGTTTCACCCAAGGCTCACTCGAGACATTTCGATGGCAGAGGTGGAACATAGAGTTGCCAACTCCAACTGGCAATATTTCTAGACATTTCTGGACTCTATGGCTACCAATCTTGATCCGCCTTGATCTCAGACTGCAAATGCCTTAGCAGACCAGGTGCTCAGGAGCAGCAGCAGCAGCAGAAGGCCATTGCTTTCACCTCCTGCATGTGAGCTCCCAAAGGCACCTGGTGGGCCACTGCGAGTAGCAGAGTGCTGGACTAGATGGACTCTGGTCTGATCCAGCTGGCTTGTTCTTATGTTCTTATGGAGGAGAAGTCGATCTATGGCTACCGATCTTGATCTTCCTTGATCTCAGATTGCCAATGCCTTAGC
Organism: Sphaerodactylus townsendi; assembly: GCF_021028975.2. Lineage (NCBI taxonomy): Eukaryota > Metazoa > Chordata > Lepidosauria > Squamata > Sphaerodactylidae > Sphaerodactylus > Sphaerodactylus townsendi. Next base: position 85,625,458 of record NC_059434.1, read on the forward strand.
AGACCAGGTGCTAGGGAGCAGCAGCCGCAGAAGGCCATTGCTTTCACCTCCTGCATGTGAGCTCCCAAAGGCACCTGGTGGGCCACTGCGAGTAGCAGAGTGCTGGACTAGATGGACTCTGGTCTGATCCAGCAGGCTAGTTCTTATGTTCTTATGTTCTTATGACTCAAATAAGACTTATTAACAATAATAACCTTTTTTTTCACTCCATTAAAAAAATGTACTGGCACGCATTCTGCGAGTTTGTATCCAGTTAAGGGCAGGTTTGGGTTTGAATCCAGGGAGACATAAATAATGACATTTGAGTCAGAGCTGTTTAAACAAGGGTGTCAAACATGCAGGCTCACTGGACCAGATTAGGACGGGGGGGTCCCCAGCTGGCTCGGGGGTCTGATAAGCCCACTCTAGATGAGGTAGCCACTCCCCCCAAGTGCCAATCTGGGCTGGGGAGCCTGCTGGTGGCTCACCAGCTGAGGTAGCCACTCCTTTCTCCGGGACGAAGACATTTATGTTATATCCAGCCCTCATAAGAAATAAGTTTGACACACCTAGTTTAAACGGACATTTTTTCCTTCTTATTTTTTTGGGATAGTTGGTGTTTCATTACTATCCATAATATGAGCTCCTAAGTGAATAGAGAACTGCTATTCAACAGTAATTATGTGACCCACATTTGATCAGAATTAGCAATTACTACCCCTTGAATCAATGATTTAAGGGCGTCTTTTCGTGACGAACGGAGATATTGGATGATTTAACTTATACCTTCCAGGATTCGTAATCAGCTTTTCGACCGGATTCTTTGTGACTTTTATATATTATTTGGAACTGCTTGATCAGTCGACTGCTTCATGCGTTTCTATGTAACTTGGGAGATTCTGAAGAAGACTTATCAAAGTTGAAAACATACGTAATGTCTGGGACGCATCAATTTGATGTTTTGGTTGGAGTTGCAATCTCTGGGTTCCAATTTCTACTGAATGATTGCAACTTGGCCATCGTTTAACATTGTTTTCAACCTGAGTTCTTGAAGCACTATGCAATAAAGATATGTGGTATACATTATTGAGTTTTATTATTCCTTTTGCTTTTCTCGACCTTTTTTTGGTTCTTAGTTGTCCCAAAATTATGACTAATCTCCTGACCACAATGAAGAAGAAGAGGACGAGAAGGAGTTTGGATTTATATTCCACCTTTCTGTCCTGTAAGGAGACTCAAGGTGGTTTATAAGCTCCTTTCCCTTCCTCCCACCACAACAGACACCTTGTGATGTTCCCCTACCCATGATGGCAAACCTATGGCACTCCAGATGCTCATGGACTACAATTCCCATCAGCTCCTGCCAGCATGGGCATTGTTTGGGAGGGGAGACTGTATGGCATTCTATCCTCCTGAATTCTCTCCCCTCCCCAAATCTCCAAGGATTTTCCAAGCCAGTGTTGGCAAGATCCAACAGCTTTGTGGGTAGCAGCCCAGGGACACTCTGTGGTAGGGCACCCCATCTGCACACAGCAGGTCCCAGCTTCAAGAGTAAATTCCAATGTTTTTTTTTCAATTAAGCAGCAGATGAGGTGAAAGACCTCAACGCGTGACGCTTGAGAATCTGCTGCAAATCAGAGTAGACCAGCCGGGCCTTGGCAGGCCAAGAATCAGACAACTTCATGTGGATTTTGGCAAAGGCCGCTCAGAGCCCGATAAAAATAGTGTCAGGAAACCTCTTCAACCCCCAGGGAGTGGCTTCTTTGCTTATTTTATACTCCTCCCGATTTTACCATGTACTTGTGGCTTTTCACCCAGCCCAGAAAGGACCAGTTGCTGCCCTGAACTGCCTCTGCGGCTACTCATCTATGCCTCAAGAGCCACAGATGTTTCAAACAGGGAGTAAACACAGAGCCTGTGCCTCATCTTTTCGCCACTGCTGTTTAGGGCAAAAGGGTCTCATATCCGCCCTTGGTCTGTGCACAAAGTAAGATCTCCTCCTCTCCATTGGCTATGCTACGAGACCAGGTTTTGGACAGTCTGAATTTCCAGGCTGGATTCTTTCTTCCTAAATAGAAGTTCTGCTGCTCTCCAGGTGACAGAGATCAGTTACCCTGGAGAAAAATGGCTGCTTTATGAAGGTGGACTCTATGGCTTCATACCTTGCTGAGGTCCCTCCCTTCCCCAAGCCCCGCCCTCTCCTCACAGGTGGGTTCACCCCAAAATATCCAAGGTATTTCCCTTACACTTAACTTTGGCAGGGTTTTATCCCTGCAGGATCCTACAGGGCCTTTGGTGATAGTCGCTGAGGAACTATAAAGCAGCAGTGGCGAAGGAGGTTAAGAGCTCGTGCATCTAATCTGGAGGAACTGAAGTTTTGATTCCCAGCTCTGCCGCCTGAGCTGTGGGAGGCTTATCTGGGGGGGAATTCAGATTAGCCTGGTACACTCCCACACATGCCAGCTGGGTGACCTTGGGCTAGTCACAGCTTCTCGGGAGCCTCTCCTCAGCCCCACCTACCTCACAGGGTGTTTGTTGTGAGGGGGGAAGGGCAAGGAGATTGTCAGCCCCTTTGAGTCTCCTGCAGGAGAGAAAGGGGGGATATAAATCCAAACTCTTCTTCTTCTTTTGTATCAAAATATCACGGTTCAATAATGCACAAAATATTTTGATGTTTTGGTTGGACAAAACAATGGTTTTGACAAAGGCAGGCCATAAAAATGAATGATAATTCTCATATTTGTTTGGGACTACATTCTAATGCAGAAGCATGTGATTTTCACCATGGCTGCGCCTCAACTGACCGTACTAACATCTTTTTCCAAGACAGAGTGTAGCTGGCAACTCAGGGGAAGCATGCAGATCAGACAGAAGATCCACCCAAGCCCGTGTGCTCCATCCCATTTAATATCCAGTACCAAATCCTGTGCAAAGATATGACGCGAGCCGGTCAGCCGGCAACTTGGTATCTTCGCCATATTCAAAATATAATTATGGGGTGGGTGCACTATATAGGTGCAGTCAATCCCCTTTCACACCCAAAAGTAAGCTGACCATCCGTCCCGCTTTTGGTGGGACATTCACGCCTTGAAAGAACTTGTCCCGCATCGAGCGGGTTTTCCCCAATGTCCCGAAATTGGAAGGCTGCCCACCGCCTTCTGGAAACAGAACGCTAAAGGCAGTACTCGAGCAACGTCGTTAGGAAGACATTGCCTTCTGGGGGGCTGCCGTCACCGCCCCGTCACAGGGGTGGGAAAGCGGCAAGCCCCCAGAAGGCAGTACGCCCTGCTGCGCCAGTGTCTTGTGTGCCACAAGAGTTTCAATTCGCCCCCGGTTCTCGAAGGTGACCATTTGGTCACCTTACCCAAAAGGCTACTTCATTTGTCCCAAGACAATGATAATTTTCAAATCTTCACAATGCAACGTAGACACAAAAATGCTTTTCTAAGCCTAAGCCAAAATACACTTCACCCAAAATATGATTAATGATTTGAAGACTGACAAATGTGCAGGTTAAGTTTTACTGTTTAAGTAATCAAAAAAAGACTGCCCAAGTCAAAATATGGTCGGTGATTGATGACTGACAAAAGTGTAAGTTGTGAAGATGTCTTTCTTTTGTACCTTTTGAATGATTTCTTTATTTATTTTGGTTATTGACTAGAAAAACATGTTTGCATGTACATTATATTACCGTGTTTCCCCGAATATAAGACAGTGTCTTATATTAATTTTTGCTCCCAAAGATGCGCTATGTCTTATTTTCAGGGGATGTCTTATATTTCTGTATTCTGTTCGTCGGGCATGCTTCCAAACAAAAACTTTGCTACGTCTTACTTTTGGGGGATGCCTTATATTTCTCGTGACTTCAGCAAAACTCCTACTTCACGCCTTTTATTTTCCGGGGATGTCTTATATTCGGGGAAACAGGGTATAAAGATCTGAAAATTATCATTGTCTTGGGACCAGTGAATTAGCCTTTTGGGTGTAAAAGCGGGTTGACGGCAATTCAGCGTCAGCAGAAAGGAGTCCAAATGGGCACCTTCTCCAGCGGCTCCCAGGCCAAGCCAATCCCTCCCTTTCCCTCTGACTTCCCTTGGCTACTTTAGAGACAACACACTTTTCAGCCTCGGCTTTCCAAGATCTGAAGCTCCATTCTAAACACTTCCTGCCTCAGCCGCGGCTTGACCAAGCTGCTGCCGGCAGGGGAGTCTTTAGCTTTTGGGCACGGGTCAGCCCAGCCTACCAGAGTCTCCGTCTCTGTTTGCTTTTCTCTGCGTCCCTCTCCTTTCCCCCTCTCCACCCCCCTTCAAAAAAAACCCCCCTCCATGTATGTGTACAAGAAGAGAAATAACATTCCAGAATCCCCAGCAAGATGTGAGACATCGGAGCCAAAAGAAACGTGGTGAAGGAGACGAAAGAAGTCTCATTAGCAAGACAGCTAAATCCAGAACAGCCCCAGAAATCATTCCAGCCAGACAGAAGTAACCACAAACTTGAAAACTAACAGCGCAGCCTTATCCCGTTCAGGGTGGAGAGCAGATCCGTGGCCCTCCCACTTTGAAAACTGCTGCTCGGCCTTTGTTCCGTGCAATGGATCTCCAAACCACCGTTACTGCCGAGTCAGCTAAACTAGCAAACTCCATTTGGCTACCAAGTCAAGTAAAGACACCCACGCCCTGCATCGAGAGGGGAATTTTTATCACTTATGACAAACTTGTGGAAGACGAATTTGGGGGGGTCAATGCAAACAGTAATACAAAAGATTTTAAAGACTAACGTGCCAATGATACTTGAGTCTGATCTATTGGGACGTATGGACAGATCTTTGGAAAGAAAATATAGAACTTTGTTTTTATATATGACAGCAGTTCTAAAGAATATTATATGCACAGAAATGGAAAACTCCAGCTATTCCTACAATTGAAGAGTGGTAGGTGAAGAGCTAGAGCAGGCCAAAGACAGCCAAGTTAATTTTGCTACTTAAAAAAAAAGAATTTAATTAAGTTTATGGACACTTGAAAACTCCTGATAGAATACCTAAATAAAAGAGGAAAAAAATGATAACTAGTGGTGTTTGAGGGTTGTTAAACCAAGATCCCAAAGGGAAAGTTCTGGTCGCCACATCTCAAAAAGGATATTGAAGAGATAGAAAAAGTGCAGAGAAGGGCAACGAGGATGATTGAAGGATTGGAGCACCTTCCTTATGAGGAGAGGCTGCAGCGTTTGGGACTCTTTAGTTTGGAGAGCAGATGTCTGAGGGGGGATCTGATTGAAGTCTATAAAATTATGCCTGGGGTAGAAAATGTTGTCAGAGAGAAATTTTTCTCTCTTTCTCACAATACTAGAACCAGGGGGCATTCATTGAAAATGCTGGGGGGAAGAATTAGGACTAATAAAAGGAAACATTTCTTCACGCTAACGCAGGTGATTGGTGTTAGGGAATATGCTGCCACAGGAGGTGGTGATGGCCACTCACCTGGATAGAAGCTTTAAAAGGGGGGCTTCGACAGGAACTTATGGAGGAGAAGTCGATTCATGGCTACTCAATCTTGATCCTCTTTGATCTGAGATTGCAAATGCCTTTAACAGTCCAGGTGCTCGAGAGCAACAGCCGCATGAAGGCCATTGCTTACACAACCTGCATGCGAGATTCCCAAAGGCCACTGCGAGTAGCAGAGAGCTGGACTAGATGGACTCTGGTCTGATCCAGCTGGCTTGTTCTTATGTTCTTAAAGTGAGACTTTAAAAATCAATAATGATGTTTAAGATGTAATTTTAATCTTGATGTTTAATAGCCAAGCACTAAAAGTTTAGAGGCGCATAGCTAATATGTCGCTCCATCGCCTTAAAGTTGGCAACGGGCACTCCAGATTCACCGCCCAAAACTCCTGGCAGGCTTCCGTCCTATCGCCAGACAGCCAAAGAGCAGCACGCTGCATGAGATACCAGGCACAATTAGATGGCGCATGCCTAGGGACATGGGATACCACATGTCTCCGTGGGTGATATGCCCCCCTGGCTAAGAGCAAAAGGCTTGCCTAGGGACTCCTCATGTTATGTGGCAGAGGACAGCTTGGGACCAGAGAACTCCCGGATCACAGTTTTGGCTTAGCTGCTATCGCCAGCATTTTAATTGCAGGGAGGCCTTGGCAGGCACACACTTACTGATTTTTCTCCAGCACCAGTATAAGTTCCCTTCCTTCAACGGTCACGGCCACCTCTGCGTGGTCAGGCGATGGAGCCTGCGGGGAAAAAAAATTGCATATTAGTCAATGACTCGTGACAGCATGAAAACCGGGGAACCTTGGTGCCAGTAGTTTGCCTGTGCCAATATGGTGGCATCAATGCACAGCTCAGCCAGGCAAGCCTACGGTGACCATCCATCCCGATTTTCCTTGGAGACACTCCACGCTTTAGTAGCGAGTGTCCCACGCCCCTTGCCGACTTATGCCATAGTCCCGACATGGACAATGGCCGCACAGCAGCCACGCCTTAGCACTGCGGCCGGGCGCCCCAGATCAGGGGGAAACAAGGGAAAGCGTCATAGAAGGCCCCACTGCTACCTGGCCCAGCGTGCCCCTTTTCTGATACAAAAAATCTGGTCACCTTAGGCAAGCCAGAAATGGACGCCACAACCGGTAGTGTATAGAGCTGGTTAGAGCGCAGAGATGGCACCCCCCAGGCCAGTGATGGCAAACCTATGGCACGGGTGCCAGAGGTGGCACTCAGAGCCCTCTCTGTGGGCACGCGCACATAGAGTTCGTCATGTGGGGGGCGGAAAATCACACACACACACACACATCTAGGCTGGCCTGCGCCACTGAGCACAACGTGGTGAGCAGGGAGGACTCAGCTGGCGGGCCTGGTGCCTGTGCTCCAGGTGGCTGCTGCTCGGGGGGGGGGGGGGGGGGCACAGAGGAGGCAGAGATGCTAGACAGGCACAGAGCAGTGCGTGCGGGACTTGCTGGAGGCTAGAGCAGGTTGGTCCCTGCTCGAGCGGGTGGGGCGGAGGAAGTGGGAGCCAACTGGTTTTTTCTGAACTAAAACCTCAGTATTCAGGTTAAAGTGCTGGGTTGGCACTTTGCGATAAATAAGTGGGGTTTGGGTTGCAATTTGGGCACTCGGTCTCGAAAAGGTTTGCCGTCACTGCTGCAGGCGGTGGTTAAAGATCTCCCTCAGTCACATCAGATCTGAAGCAACAACGTTCAGTGCAAAGAGCTGCTTTGCAAAGTGGACTCTAGGGCACCCCATTGAAGTCCCTCCCCTCCGCAAACCCCACCTCCCTCAGGCTCCACCCCCAAAATCTCCAAGTAGTTCCCAGCTCAGAACTGGCAACCCTGTTAGAGCACTGGGAGAATCAATAGTCACGCTTTCCCCTATCGGCCACCCGGAACAGCTTGGGTGGGAGTTATTGTACCCCACCCCAATGAAATGGAAGACATCAAGACAACACTACATGCGAAAGGGATCTGGGAGTCTAAGTAGACCACAAACTGAACATGAGGCAGCAGTGTGATGCGGCAGCCAAGAAAACCAATGTGATTCTGGGCTGTATCAATAGGAGTATAGTGTCTAGATCAAGGGACGTAATTGTACCTCTCTATTTTACATTGCTCAGACCTCACCTGGAATACTTTGTACAGCTCGAGGCACCACAATTCAAGAAGGATATTGACAAGCTGGAACGAGTCCAGAGGAGGGCAACCAAAATGGTAAAAGGGGAGAGACTTAGGGAGCTGGTTGTGTTTAGTTTGGTAAAGAGTAGGTTAAGATGTGACATTATTGCCATGTTTAAATATCTGAAGGGATGTCATGTTGGTGAGGGGGCAAGCTTGTTTCCTGCGGCTCCAGAGACTAGGACCAGGAGTGATGGGTTCAAGGTGAAGGAAAAGAGATTCCAACAAAACATCAAACCTTATATGTAATGGATAGACTTTCATTTCAGATTAAGGAATTACCAGCGGAAGATTATAAACAGATTTGGACACCTTGGACAATGTACCAATCAAACAAATATAATGTTGAAATCTCTCCAATAGAATACTGAATGTATTTGAATTTCTTTTTCTTTAGGCTTTAAGGAATTTAGGTTCAGATGAAGAAATATCTGTGAAGTTCTTTGTTAAGTTATTTTTCATAGATTTGAACTAGAGTCGTTAATAAACTGAAATATATTTAAGTAACTGAGGGGAAGTCAAAGGGGTAAATAAAGGGGAGGGGAAGGGAAAAATGGGGGGGGGGGATAAGGGGAGGGAAGGAGTAATTGACTAAACCAGGAAATTGATATTTGAATTGAATTTATTAGATAATTATCAAATGCTCCTTTTTAAGTTATGTATGAACTCAGCGTTTGACAATGTACGATTGTATACAATCAACTGATGAACGAAAATGTATAACTGATATTCTTTTATTATTCAATAAAGACAAATTTTTAAAAAAGATATGACGTTATGGCCATGTTTAGATATCTGAAGGGATTTCATGTTGGTGAGGGAGCAAGCTTGTTTCCTGCGGCTCCAGAGACCAGGACCAAGAGTCATGGGTTCAAGGCGAAGGAAAAGAGATTCCAAGAAAACATCAGGAAAAACCTCCTGACGGTCAGGGCTGTTTGACAGTGGGATGCGCTACCTTGGAGTGTGGCGGAGTCTTTTTCTTTGGAGGTCTTTAAAGGCAGGCTGGATGGCCATCTGTCAGGTGTGCTTTGATTGTGTGTTCCTGCATTGCAGGGGGTTGGACTTGATGGCCCTTGGGGTCTCTTCCAACTCTATGATTCTATGACCACCCAGCACAGCTTGGGTGGGGGTTATTGTACCCCACCCCAATGCAATGGAAGACATCAAGAGCTTCTTAACCACCTGCACATAACATCTGGTTCCAAGGCAGTGAATGATTTAACAGTTGTTTTCACAGGAGGACTGGTTAGGACACCATGCACAACCAGTCCACTGTAGGTGGTCGGGAAAGGGGGCACAACAGTGCGTGCAGCTTTGATGGGGGACAAAGTCACATATGGGCCGGAGGTTATGTGAGGTCAACAGCAGGGGGGGAAACGGCACAAAGCCTCGCACAGAGAGCTCTTAGGGCAGGGGGGGAAGGGGGGGTATTCGGTCTGCCATTGGCTCATCTGTCCGGGACTGCTGGAGTGTATCATCGTCAGATCGGAGATTAAAAGCAGGCCCCGAGGCTTCCCGGCAATCAGATGACAAGCAGGTGTTTAAAAATAAAAATGACTGTTGAATGAGCAGGAAGAGAAAGCTCTGACTCAGCTGCCGGAGTGTGCCAGAGCCAGGGTTGTTCAGGGGGTTTGTAATGCAGCCAAGGACAGCCACTTAATTCCGCACGGCCCCGAGGAAGGGAGTCGCTCACCAGAGATTTTTCACTGCAGGGCTCTCAGGAGTGCTAAAACCGCTGCCTCCGTCCCCTGCTCCCGAGCGCTCCACGAGATTTCCTGATCGGCCGGCCAGTTCCATTTGTTGAATCAGTGGTGGCGGTATAATTCCAGCAGTTAAAGAGGGATCATACTTATCAGTTTCTCGCCAGCATGGCCAATTGGTCATGCTGGCAAGGGCTGATGGGAATTGTAGTCCATAACATCTGGAGTGCCAAAGGTTCGCCACCACTGATCTACACGGACCTTGTCTTGCCTCTATGGCAAATCACAGAAGTGGTGGAAAGCGAGAGAAATCATAAAATAGTGGAACTGCATCATAGTATCATCGCGGAGCTGTAGAAGAGACTTCAGGGCCATCCAGTTCAACCCCTGCAAATGCATATGCGGAACTCACAATCAAAAGCACAATCTAACATATGCGTTCACATTTAGCCTCTGTTTAAAAACTTCCAAAGAAGGGGACTCCACCACACTCCGATGGGGTGCATTTCACTGTCCCTGACAAACTAAACTAAACCTCCACAGCCCCCTAAATCTCTCCTTGTAGGGCACAGATTCCAGACCTTTTACCATTTTGGTCGCCCTCCTCTGGACAGCTTGTCAATATCCTTCCTGAATTGTGGTTCCCAGAACTATACACAATATTCCAGGTGAGGTCTAACCAATGCAGAATAGGGAGATACAATTACATCCCTCGATCTAGACACTATACTCCTGATGATACAGCTCAGAATCGCATTGGTTTTCTTGGCCGCCACATCACACTGCTGACTCAAGGGGCCATAGAGGCCATCGAGTCCTACCCCTGCTCAATGCAGGATCAGCCTAGAGCAGGGGACTTCGAATGCGGTTCTCCAGATAGCTATAGACCACACCCCATGAGCTCCTACCACTTCTGGCGGCCATGCTGGCAGGGGCTGATGGGAATTGTAGTCCATGAACATCTGGAGGGTCATAGTTTGAAGACCCCCTGGCCTCGAGCATCCCAGACAAGTGTTTGTCCAGCTGCTGCTTAAAGACTGCCAGTGAGGGGGAGCTCACCGCCTCCCTTGGAAGCCAATTCCATTCCCAAACGACTGTGTAAAAAATAAATGTCCTAATGTGCAGCCAGTACCTTTCTGCTTGCAATTTAAACCCATTTTTGTGAGTCCCGTTCTCTGCCCCCCTCTAAGTCCGCTGCCCTCCTCTAAGTGACAGCCCTTCAAATACTTCTGCTAAGAGATAATCATGCGTCCCCCCCTTCGCCAGTCTCCCTCTTCCAGGATTACTGAACAGCGCCTCCTTCAGTCTAAGGCATCTTCAGATGGTCACCTTTGTAAACCCCGATAGTGGCGGGTAGGCGGCTGCAAGACGCGATCTTCCACGCCAAGACGATGAGCGCAGTTTAGGAGCACATCGCCTTCTGGGGTTAATGGCGATAGCAAGACACGTTAGAGGCCAAGACGCTTGATCCTCTGGGCGCTAAATGCCTGCACAGGGCGGGAATGAAGTAGCCCTGAGGAAGCGCCATGTTCCTTGAGGTCGCGACACGCTGCAGTAATAGTCGCACTGCTCTTGTTTCCAGAAGGCAGTGCGCGGCAGGCCTCAAAAAAATCAGGACAACGCAAGGAACCCAAGTGGACACGGGACAAAATTATGCGGCATGGATTGTCCCGCCAAAAGCGGGACGGCTGGTCAGCCTACCCAAGTCCCTCGGCCTTTCCTCGCAGGGCTGGGTCTCCAGGCCCCCGATCCGCCTCATGATCTGCTCTGGACCTGCTCCAGTCTATCAACATCTGTTTTGAAGTAGAAGAAGAAGAAGAAGAAGAAGAAGAAGAAGAAGAAGAAGGAGGAGGAGGAGGAGGAGGAGGAGGAGGAGGAGGAGGAGGAGGAGGAGGAGGAGGAGGAGGAGGAGGAGGAGGAGGAGGAGGAGGAGGAGGAGGAGGAGGAGGAGGAGGTTGGATTTATATCCCCCCTTTCTCTCCTGCAGGAGACGCAAAGGGGCTGACAATCTCCTGTCTCCTTCCCCCCTCACAACAAACACCCTGTGAGGTAGGTGGGGCTGAGAGAGCTCCGAAGCTGTGACTAGCCCAAGGTCACCCAGCTTAGTGTGTGGGAGTGCCCAGGCTAATCTGAATTCCCAGATAAGCCTCACCAGGCTCAGGCGGCAGAGCTGGGAATCAAACCCGGTCCTCCAGATTAGATACACAAGCTCTTAACCTCCTACGCCACTGCTGCTCCAGAACTGCACACAACACTCCAAGTGAGGCCTGACCACAGGTGTAGGGGGCGGGAATGGTGCCCAGGGCAAAACCTGCTCTGGGCACCCCCTCCCCATGCCCCCCGCACCCACTTTCCTGGCCGGGCCATTGCCGGGCGCCCCTTGGCTCTGCCCCACCCCGCCCGGCTGCTCCTTCAGCCAGCAGAGCCTCCGCCAGCTGAAGGAGCAGCCTAACGAGGTGGGGCTGAGGAGAGGGATGGGGGGGGTGTCCAGGGACATGTGACCCCACATGTCCCCATGAGTGCTCTGCCTCTGGGCCTGACCAATGCAGTGCATGGTGAGACTATGACCTTTTGCCACTTGGATGTTACTACTCGCTGATACCTCTACACTCGATACTCACCAAGAGTCACTGTGAGCCCTGCTCTTCAGACGAGTAGCTGAGACTGGATAATTAAGACCAGCTCAACAACTCCAGGGACAGGAGAGAGAATTCGAACCCACGTCCCATGGACCTCCCCACTTGGTTCTGCGTGTGGACAACGCCTGAGCCCACAACAGTCCCAGTTGGAGACTGTCGGCCATTCCGAGAGGTATGTTCTCTTTCACTGACGCGGGAACCAAAACCCCCTACCAGAATTCAGCCCTATGGGAACCTTCATGGAAACCAGATGTGCAGCAGGATAACTTCCCAGAAAATGACCCTTTCAGCGGAGAACTGCTTCTTGCCACCCCGTTTCTGACAGAACCCTGTCCTCCCATTCACCCCTGGAGATCAGCCCAGCGGGTACTATAATTCCCACAGTGATTTTCTTTATGGCAGCTCCAATCCTATAGTCCTGAGGTGGGAAACAAGCCCACTCACCACCGCCCGCTGCCCCCTCCTCCATTCATTCCCCTCCCACTACCACTGAGAATCCGCTCCAAGACTATTTGGCTGCAAGAGCCAAATCCTTTCCTCATCCCTTTTGAACATCCGCCTGTCATCGCCACAGAGGCAAAATAACGGGATGCGATTATCTTCCATTTCTTAGAGCCCCCCGCCCACCCACCCTCCCCAATTTGTGGGATACGGCTGGAACACAAACACACCCACACTGCCAAACAAGTCGTAAAGCTAGAGCAGCCTTGACTGATGCAAGACAGAGGCGTTTACTTGTTGTTGTTAGTTCTCACATGCACACACACCCTTGCTCGGGGGACATTTGCCAGAATCCTCTTAGCTCATCCGTGGAGACACAAAACATAGAGTTGGAGGGGACCAAAAAGGCCATCCAGTCCAATTTACTCACCACACAGGAATTCCATGGAAATGATCGGAAATGAGGGTTTTACCCAGTGGTGGGATTCAGCCTATTTGTACCTATTCGGCAGAACCGGTAGCTAATTTTTTGTCTAGTTCAGAGAACTAGTTGTAATCCAACCACTGAGTTCTTTCTGAACTGGTTGTTATTATTTGAATCCTAACACTGGTTTTACCCTATTATTTGAATCCTAACACTGGTTTTTAGAACCAGGGGGCATCCATTGAAAATGCTGGGGGGAAGAATTAGGACTAATAAAAGGAAACACTTCTTCACACAATGTGTTATTGGTGTTTGGAATATGCTGCCACAGGAGGTGGTGATGGCCACTCACCTGGATAGCTTTAAAAGGGGCTTGGACAGATTTATGGAGGAGGAGTCGATCTATGGCTACCAATCTTGATCCTCCTTGATCTGAGATTGCAAATGCCTTAACAGACCAGGTGATCGGGAGCAACAGCCGCAGAAGGCCATTGCTTTCACATCCTGCATGTGAGCTCCCAAAGGCACCTGGTGGGCCACTGCGAGTAGCAGAGAGCTGGACTAGATAGACTCTGGTCTGATCCAGCTGGCTTGTTCTTATGTTCTTACCCCACTGCCACATGCCAAAATCAAATATCCCAAGACAAAAAAGTTGACACGACACTTTTCTGGCTCCTTGCAATGTGTGGAGCATCACTGCATCCTGGAAAGACTTGGCCTACGTTCAGGAGGACAGCCAGCGTGGTGTAGATGAGAAGAAGAGTTTGGATTTATACTCCACCTTTCCCTCCTGAAAAAAAGACCTTTCTCTTCCTCCCTCCACAGCAGATACCTTGTAAGGTAGTTGGGGCTGGGAGACTTTGGAGAGAACTGTGACTGGCCCACGGTCACTCAACTTCATGTGGAGGAACAGGGAGACAAATTCAGTTCATAGAATCATAGAGTTTGAAGCAGGGGTCTTCAAACTGTGGCCCTCCAGATGTTCAGGAACTACAATTCCCATCAGCCCTGCCACTTGGCCATGCTGGCAGAGGCTGATGGGAATTGTAGTCCATGAACATCTGGAGGGCCATAGTTTGAAGACCTCTGGTTTGAAGGGACCCCAAGGGCCATCAAGTCCAACCCCCTGCCATGCAGGAACATACATTCAAAGTGCTCCTGACAGATGTTCATCCAGACTCTCTTTAAAAACCTCTACAGAAGGAGACTCCACCACAAGCCACTGTCCAACAGCCCTTACTGACAGGAAGTTCTTCCTGATGTTTAGGTGGAACCTCTTTTCCTTCACCTTGGACCCATTACTCCATGTCTCTGGAGCCGCAGAAAACAAGCTTGCTCCCTCACCAACATGGCATCCCTTCAAATATCTAAACAGGGCTATCATGTCACCCCTTAACCTTCTCTTCACCAAACTAAACATGGTAGCTTTCTGCGATCTGCAAGACAAAATCCTTTGCAACACCCTCCGCTGTCCCCAGCCCAGATTGGTCAGGTGACACAGTCAGCTCCGAAATAAATTACCCATCCAAACTGCCTGGAGCCCAGAAGGGCCTGTTTGCTGGTCCCAGCGGCAAAGACGCATTCCCTTCTGCAGCCAAACGGGAACGGCTCCCAGTTCTTAAGAACAAGAAGGCCGGGCTGAGATTTACAAAACACCCCCTTGCAAGCCCTCCCCAGCTTTCCAACACCCCCTCCACAGCTCTTGAGTAATTCTTGGGACAGATCAGTGGTTTGTTGTGCCTGATGAACGAAAGGACGGGATTCACAGCTGAGATGTAGAAATACATTGGACAGGCAGAGCAATTGACAAATGTCCTCCCCTTTCCCTCCTTCCTCTGGTGCTGCTGCTTGGGGGCTGGGTTATTTTTAACAAGTCCCATTTCTGCGGCCAGCCCTTGGCCTTCTTCCCTTGAAGGGCCCTTCCAAACTGCAGAGGGCCCCATGCAAGTGGCACGGTTGCCAACCTCCCTGGAATTCTAGACTGCTAACAGATCTCCAAACTATGCAGATCCGTTCCTTTGCGGACAACATAGGCTTCAGGGAGCAGACTCTACAGTACCATGGATTCTATACTCTGTCTCAGATAAAGATGTTAGTACCGTCAATGCAGGTGCAGCCATGGAGAAAATTGTTGTGATGGAAAATAGTTAGCTGAACTATGTATTAGCTAGAAACATGTGATTTTATGCAACCAGTATTATTAGGAAGCTGAAGTATGTGAACATGGAGTTTACAGACTTCATCTCAAAAAGGGGCGTGTCATGGAATGATGCTATCGCTACAGTAAAGGGAAGTCACATATGACTGTGAAAAGCATCTTTGCCTTTTGATCTCCTGGAGGGAGGACAGGAAACTATGCAGAGGTGCCAGGATGAGACTTCAAAGGCCTAAGTTACCTCGTGGCCGGAACAGAGTTTTCCTGAGGAGGGGAAAACAAAGGGTTTTGAATTCCATCTTGAGACGTGGACAGAGAAGCATCTCTGGGCCATGGGTTCCCGGAATGGGGACAAAGAACCAAAAGGAATGTAACCAGCTAAGCAATCTCCGTGCATTTAAGTTTTATTTCTTTTATTTCTGTTTTTCAATAAAAATCGTTGAGACCTCAGCTGGTTGGAGTTATTGGAGAAAAGAACCCAGGTTTTACTGAAACAAGCGTGGCTCTCCCAGGCTTGCTTTCATGATAAGAACATAAGAACATAAGAACTAATTGTATGCTTCCGCATTAGGATATATAGTCTCGAACAAATATGAGAATTATCATTCATTCTTTACATGCTGCCTTTGTCAGAACCATTATTTTGTGCATTATTGAATAGGGTACTTTGATACAAGAGCATTTCTAGTTCATTGAACGACAGTCACCAATACATAGGAAGCGGGACTCGGAAGGCACTAGGGCCCAGGCAGAGCATTCTACAAGAAAGTTGGTTCAGCACATTAATTTCTGTGATAGAGGAATATACTACTTACTTATTTTTCTAGGACAGACTGTAGATGAAATCACACCACAGATCTGCCCCCAAATAGATACTGCCCCCAAATATCCCAGAATCTCCCATGCCAGGGATGGCAATCTTAAAATGATGCCCGTCTCCCTGTGGGACTTCACAACCCCTGGAATGACATCTCATCTCCACACTACAGAGATCAGAATCCCTGGAGAAAGTGGGCCTTTCCCCACTTACGGTTTGCGGCGCGCTACTCTCAGCACGAGCGATTTCCGCCGTGGGGTCGTGTTCCCCACTGCCCCGCGCTCTGCGTGGGGCAGTCAGAAGGTGCTGTTTCTTCAGCGTCAGAAATCACGCGCGCTGAGGGGACGTGAGAGCGCAGAGTGGGGGCGGCTGCGTTGTCGCCGCCTCGATGAACTCCGATGAGGAGCCGTCCACTGGACCACGCGCTATTTGGGGAGAGTAGCGCGCAGCAAACGGTAAGTGGGGAAAGGGCCAGTGGCTGTTTTGGAGGGTGGACTCGGTGGCTTTGCGTGGCCCTGAGATGGATTTTTAAAGGCTTCTGTTTACTACCTTAACAACTCATTTCGTTTTGCTCTTACTGGTTTAAAATTTAATTTTCTTGATTTATCTGACATAATTTGTCTCTCATAGGCCCTCTCAGAAAAGGGTAGAAATCTTAGAAAGGAATATTCCTTTTCTCTGCCATTGCCTGTCCTCCGTTGGCTTCTGAAATAAAGTATGGCTTGTGTCCAACAGGCTTTTTTGGCTACTGTATATACTGGCGTATAAGACTACTTTTGAACCCTGGGAAATCATCTGTAAAGTGTGGGGTCGTCTTATACGCCGGGTACTCTTATATGGCAAGTATATCCCAAACTCTATATTTTAACTGGAAAAGTGGGGGGGTCGTCTTATACACCCAGTCGTCTTATACGCCGGTATATACGGTAGTGAAAACGAAAGGAGGAGGTCTTCTTTTCACCATCCCAAAATTCTATCCCCCCACCCCACCCTGAGAGACACTCCCAAGAACAAACTTCTTTTACCCTGACATTTATAGCCAGCAAGCTGCTACCCTATCTGTAGAAACATCAGCTGGGGCCAATAACAGCCAACTAACCAAGCAACCCCAGCGGGTAAATATCAAACATCCAGTTCAAAAGAAGCTTCTCTGTCCAGGTTTCCATGGCTGCCAAAGAGAAGGCCAAGCATTTCTTCCCTAGTGTGGCGTTCTGCTCCAGACCCATCCCGTTACTGGTTGCGGAGTTGAGACAATTCAGGTTGCCAATCCCCAGGTGGGGCCTGGAGCAGCAGTGGCGTAGGAGGTTAAGAGCTCATGTATCTAATCTGGAGGAACCAGGTTTGATTCCCAGCTCTGCCGCCTGAGCTGTGGAGGCTTCTCTGGGGAATTCAGATTAGCCTGGGCACTCCCACACACGCCAGCTGGGTGACCTTGGGCTAGTCACAGCTTCTCAGAGCTCTCTCAGCCCCACCTACCTCACAGGGTGTTTGTTGTGAAGGGGGAAGGGCAAGGAGATTATAAGCCCCTTTGAGTCTGCTGCAGGAGAAAAAGGGGGGATATAAATCCAAACTCTTCTCCTCCTCCTCCTCCTCCTCCTCCTCCTCCTCCTCCTCCTCCTTCTTCTTCTTCTCCAGAGCAGCAGAAAACAAGCTTGCTCCATCACCAACATGACATCCCTTCAAATATCTAAACATGGCTATCATGTCACCTCTTAACCTTCTCTTCACCAAACTAAACCTCCCCAGTTCTTTAAGCCTCTCTTCGTAGGGCATGGATTCCAGACCTTTGATCAGTTTTGTTGCCCTCGTTCCAGTTTGTCAATATCCTTCTTGAATCGTGGTGCCCAGAATTGTGGTACACAATATTCCAGGTGAGGTCTTCTGCTATTGTCATTTATCTCCAGATGAGCAAGGTCTTCAAAGTACAGATGCCAACTCCAGGGTGCAAAATTCCTGGAGACTTGGAAGTGGAGCTTGGGATAGTGGAGTTTAGGAAGGGGATTGACTCCAGCACGGCATGACACCACAAAGTGCGCCCTCCAAGGGAGTCATTTCTCCAAGGGGACTGAACTCAGTAATCTGGAAGTCAGTGGTAATTCCAGAAACATATAGAGCTGTTCATGGCCTCATGGGTCATGAAGGAAGAGGAGGTGGAGGAGGAGGAGTTTGGATTTATACCCCATCTTTCTCAACTTACAAGCTCCTTCCCTTCCTCTCCCCACGATGCCATTTTAGTAAGGTTATGCAAGTTTGACACATGTTTTAACAATTAATTTTTTGTTCATCATAGCAAGTTATACTGATATAGTGAAATTTGCCACAGTAAGTAGCACATTTTTACAGTTCTCTCAGAGTAGACATATATCTACAGATGAGTCTCTGTGTTGCTTTGTGTTGTCTCTTCATATACTATATCTTTCTGCTTGTTTTCTGTCCCAACAAGAGCTGGTTTCTCTTTGGCCTTTTTCGCACACACGGTTTATTCTAGAATTAAAGCAATCCGCATCGACATCCTGACCTTTTTGATGCTGTTTCGTCGCTCGATAGCATTCACACATGGCCAGGTTGTCACGGATCTTCTGCTTGCTTCGCAACTCCCGGGTTTTTGCATCGCCCAGGAATGCGGCGCAAACAACGACTCTGATTGGCTGTCGCGCCGTCCTGGGGCCGCCATGACACGCCCCTACCTGGAGCCTTTCCCGAAATGGCTGACTGGCCGATCTATCCAGACTTCCAAATTGTCTCCCATCCCGTTTCCGTGGACGGGCTGTTGAGCTACCGTGTTAATGGGGGCGAAACGACCGAACGAGTCACTGTGCTGCAAATGTATCGAAGCAACGGTGCCATGGGAACTCGGTAGCTCGAGCTATCAGGCGCACACAACCAAACACGAGGAGGGGAGGGAGTCGAGTGAGACTCAAGTGGAACAATGGGATGTGTGCGCGCAACCGGCAAGCCCAATCGCATTCCCATTGGCTGGATCAAATTGCGTCACACTGTGGGCATCACCCCTGACAGTTGCTTACTCCAGATTTGTTTCGCACCTAGCCACCAGATTGTGGAGGGAAACCGGTTTTTCCCAGAAAGTTGCACAAGTATCGAGCAACAGGAAAAATGTGGAACAACGGCTGAAATGAGGTACAGATGGGGGGTCGGGACATATTGTGGCTCAAGTGTGTGCAAAAAAATGTGTGAAACAGTAACGACCTCACATGTTAGATCTGCAACAAACAGTCTGTGCGAAAAAGGCCTTTGTTTCGCTCAATGGCTTGTTAGGCAAACTTGCAATCTCTGCTTATTTTCCTCTAACTTATGTCTCCAAATGGACGCCGCAGTTGATCTTGTTTGCAACGAATGCTTAAAATCCTCAATCTAATATTTAGTTTGAAATTTCCACACATTGTTAATATTTAATCCTATCTGGGAACCAGCTATGTATAGGTTTAGCAAGAAGACGACCGTGTCTTCATTGCAATCAAGATCAACTGTGACCTCCATTTGGAAACCCAAGTTAAGAGGAAAATAAACAGAGATTACAAATCTTGGCTTGAATAAGCCATTGAAGGAAACAAAGAGAAACCAGCTCCTATTGAGACAGAAAACAAACAGAAAGATGTAGTATTTAAAGAGACAACACAGCCTATTTAGACTGATGTTCAGATGTACGTTTACTCTGACAGGACTGTAAAAATGTGTGGCAAATTTCACTATATTAATATAAATTGCTACGATGAAAAAAATTAATTACATACGTATGCTAAAATGGGTGGATTCCACTTAAAACATGCCAATTACACCTGCCATGCTGCCAATTACACCAATTGGCCATGCTGGCAGGGGCTGATGGGAATTGTAGTCCATGAACGTCTGGAGTGCCATAGGTTCGCCACCACTGCCCTAGTGATTCCGGCCACGAAAGCCTTCGACAATACATTGTGTTAACTTGCTGTGGCAAATTCCATTACATCAATATAAATGGCTTTGATGAATAAAAATGGATTGTTAAAAACCTGTGCCAATCTTGCCCAACCTCCATGTGGGGCCTAGAGTTTCTGAGAATTAGAACTCATCTCCAGACTACAGACATCAGATTCCCTGGAGAAACTGCGGCTTTGGAAGGTGAATTCTATGGCATTATAACCCAATGGGGCATTATAACCCTGGGGCATACAGACTGCCGCGGTGGTTAAGAAGGCCCAGCAAAGACTGTACTATCTGAGACTTTTAAGGAAACAACAACTGGATGGAAACCTCCTGGTGTCCTTTTACCACTGTGCTATAGAGAGTGTCTTAACCTACTGCATCTGTGTATGGTTCTCCAGTTGCACAGTGGCAGATAGGAAGGCGCTCCAAAGGGTGATCACTACTGCACAGAGGATTATCGGCTGCCCTCTCCCCTCCTTGGAAGAACTCTATAATTCCCGAAGCCTTAAAAAAGCCCAAAATATGCTGAGGGACCCGTCTCATCCAGCACACTCTCTTTTTTAACTGCTACCATCTGGTAGGCGATACAGGACTATCAAAACTAGGGCAAAGAGGCTTAGAGACAGCTTCTACTCTAGAGCTGTGGCTATGCTAAACTCCGCGGCTTCGTGTTGATGTGTTTGGGGCTGTGTAGGGATGGGTGGAGGAAGGGGAAGGTGAGGATGGGGTATGAGTCTGAAATTGTATGAGTATGATGTATGAGTCTGAAATTGTGTGCATTGAGGAATGCTGCTGTAAATTTCGTTGTGCGTGCACAATGACAATAAATGCTTATGCTTATGCAATGAGGTCCCTTCCCTTTCCAAATTCCCCCCCCCCCCCCACTCCCACCCCCCGGCTCCACCACCAAAATCCTCAGGAATTTCCCAACCCAGAGCTGACAATCCTAAGCCCAGCGTTGATTTTCAAGACCCACGCCTAGAAATCTTCTCCTCTGCAGCCCTGACGTTTACTATGTCCTTCAAATGCCAACTAACCACTTCTTGGGAGGGGTCCCGCTTTTTGGCTCCAAGCAGAGCTCAGAAAACACGCTATCCCAGACTGTTCAGATTACAATAGGAAAAAAAGAAAGAGGCGAAACAGGAATCTAAGGCAATAAGCAAGAATCGTGCCACTAGACCTCAAGGGCCGCACCCACCTTGTCTGCTCCGTCGGCGGCTCGTCTGCTGCGTCCCCCTGAAATCCAGTGAGGCACCACGATCTCTCCTTGCGGCAACTGCCCTGAAACCAAACAGGCAGTCATATTGTTAACAACCCAAATAAAGCACACTCCTCTTTGTCCTTTCTCTTTCCCAGGGTTATTTAAACCTCTTTAACCACAAGGATCCCCTGACCTGGATACAGGAGTGTATCTGGAGAGGGGATTCTAGGGGGCAACTGCTCCCCCCCGGGGGGGTATGTAGAGAGGGTACCAGAAATGCCTCTCCTGCCTCGCACGGATGCACCTGCCCCTTCTCTCTGGTGCTCCCTTCCTTCCTCTGGATGCCTCACAAGCAAGCATCCTCTTAGACGCTGGGGAAGGCAGATGTGCATTCCCCAATTCACCTAGGAACAAAAGAAGAGTAAAAGTTGGATTTATACCCCCTTTCTCTCCTGTAGGAGACTCAAAGGGGCTGACAATCTTCTTTCCCTATCCCCCCCTCACAACAAACACCCTGTGAGCTGGGTGGGGCTGAGAGAGCTCCGAAGAACTGTGACAAGCCCAAGGTCACCCACATGGCATGTGTTGTAGTGCACAAGCTAATCTGGTTCACCAGAGAAGCCTCCACAGCTCAAGTGGCAGAGTGGGGAATCAAACCCAGTTCTCCATACTGGAGTGGACCTGCTCTTAACCACTATGCCATGCTGGTGTATTGAAGGAGCCAATCAAGTAGGAGCTGACACAGTATGTGCTGATTATTTATTTGAC
The DNA here is from genome assembly GCF_021028975.2 of Sphaerodactylus townsendi. Classification (NCBI taxonomy): domain Eukaryota; kingdom Metazoa; phylum Chordata; class Lepidosauria; order Squamata; family Sphaerodactylidae; genus Sphaerodactylus; species Sphaerodactylus townsendi. The sequence goes on from NC_059434.1 coordinate 85,647,182, forward strand.
TAGCAGCAAACCCCATTGTGCGGGAGATGCAACGGGCCCTGGCATAGGGGGGAAGAGGAAGCATCTTCCCCCTGCAATGGGCTTTACTGGGGCTGGAGCACCACCCACCTCCTGCCACGATGCTTGCCCACCTACCTGCTTCTGTGGGATTTTATTTGTTTACTTACTGATTTGTTCTACTTGTATCATGCCCATTCCTGACAAGTTGGGCTCAGGCCCCTTCACAAAATACAGAATAATGCACTAGGGCTGGAGCACCACCCACCTCCTGCCACGATGCTTGCCCACCCATCTGCTTCTGTGGGATTTTATTTGTTTACTTACTAACTTATTTGTTCTACTTGTATCATGCCCATTCCTGACAAGTTGGGCTCAGGCCCCTTCACAAAATACAGAACAATGCACAGTGAATCCACTTTCACAACTGTTTGAAAGTGGATTTTGCTATTCCACACAGTAAAAACCAGCTTCAAAGTGCATTGAAAGTGGATTGAAAGTGCATTATTCTGCATGTGCAGAAGGGGCCTCAGAGCAGTTCCCAACAACAACAACAACACTCGATTTAAATACATAAATACACTAACATCCCAATATAAAGCTAAACTTAGAATCATAGAGTCACAGAATCATAACGTTGGAAGAGACCGCAAGGGCCATCCAGTCCAATCCCCTGCCATGCAGGGAGACACAATCAGAGCACTGAAAAGTGAAAATTAAAATCTAGATGGTGTCAGTACAACATTGGGGCCAGCCATAAGGAAGGGACACGTAATCAAATCAAATGAAGACATTGTAATGAATTATGAAAAAGGAGAAGGGGAAGAGGGAAGGAAGGCCAGCTAGATGGAACCCATTTCTCCGCTTACAAACAAAAAAGTGTTTTACAACAACAATACAATACAGCTTCAATCAAGTAGGGCAGTGATGGCGAACCTTTTCGAGACCGAGTGCCCAAATTGCAACCCAAAACCCACTTATTTATCACAAAGGGCCAACATGCCAATTTAACCTGAATGCTGAGGTTTTAGTTTAGATTGGCTCCAAGGTTTTAGTTTAGGTTGGCTCCAAGGCGTGTGTTGCTTGGTAGTAAGCTTAGTGGTAGTCGGTGGTTTTGCTTTGAAGCAACCGTGCAACTCTTCCAACGGGTGAATCACGAACGTAAAGGATTTACTCAGAAGCAAGCCCCATTGCCAGCAACCAAGCTTACTCCCAGGTAAAGATCACACATTAGTTCTTTGCATGAAAATCAGTGGGATTTAACAGCGCTTAACAGGGTTGCCTACACTGCTTCCCCAAAACTAGGTCTTAGGTTTAATGCTAATAATTGAAGTCTCCAGCTGCCCAGGCCAGCTCTAGGATGGGGACTGTTTCGTGGTGCCCCACAGCAGGTTTCCCTGAGTGCCACCTCTGGCACCCATGCCATAGGTTCAACACCACTGAAGTAGGGCCTTTGGAGAGACCAGTCGCTGAATTGTGCCCCCCCCCCCTGTTCTCCTGTGAGGGTCCCTTTACATCTTTGAGACCCACCATGCCCCTCTCTTCCCTCTTCCCTTGTTAGGAGGATTTTTAAGTAAGGGTTTGCGGGACGGCAATTTTATGTAGCAATCGCTGTTTTAAATTAAATGAATAATTTTAGAGTTTATGGGGCTGAGTTCTTAATGTTAGGTATTATTTATTAGTTGCTGTTACTCGGCCTCTTGTTATTGTTTTTTATGTTGATGTTGTACATCGCCCAGAGCCCTTCGGGGATTGGGCGGTGTACCAAATTGAATAAAATAAAAAATAAAATAACTCAGAGTATACCCAGTCAATAACTATAGTTTCCTGGTCCACTGAAATGATTTGATAATAAAATAAATAGCAGCACTAGTATATAAGAGCAATCATAATAAAAATAAATGCATCCATCCCAGTGAACTGCAAAGCAACATAAATGGGGAAACCGTCATGAAATAGAAGAGATTAAAGTTAACAAGCAAAAATAGCAACGCTAAGCAAATTCTGGGCAAACCATCCGGTCTTAACCTTAACCGAGTCTGCAGCACATCTGGCGGGAAAAAAACCCTCAGTAATTCAACTTAAATACTGAAGAATTTACTTGTGGATTTGAAACATTTAGAGATCAAGCTCAGTATTTAAAAAAAAATACATTTCTGAATTTGCATTTCCTAATTTGCATGTCGTGTTAAGAATGTATCCCACTCCACTGGCAACATCAGCATTTCAATTGTATGAGTTTCAAGTAATTATAGACAGTAATCCTAACCTATAATTCCGTGGTGGCGAACCTATGGCACATCTGTTCATGAACTACAATTCCCATCAGCCCCTGCCAGCATGGCCAATTGGTGCTGATGGGAATTGTAGTCCATGAACATCTGGAGTGCCATAGGTTTGCCACCACTGCTATAATTGTCCAAGTGCTGGAATGTTGCAACGACAAACCCTCCACCAATCGAACTCGTGAAGACTCACAAAGTGAGTCCCCATTGGTGTGTGACATTCCATCCACTCGCCTTTCCCTGACACGTGAGCAAGCCCAGCTCTGTTGGGGGGCCCAACACCCTCTCGATTCTTCCCACCTTGGGGTCTGCAACCTGCGGGCTCTCCAGATGTTCATATACTACAAATCCCATCAGCCCCTGCCAGCATGGCCAATTGGCAGGTTGCAGACCCCACCCACCCACAACCTCCAACAGCCCAGCCCAGCCAGTGGGGAAGGGGCCACTTGGCACCCGCTGCTTCACTTGTACCTGCAGCCACTGAGGGCCAACCTAGCAGTCCACCCAGCTCACCTGAGCCTGTAAGGCAGCTGGGGTTTCGCACCTGGCAGGAACTGAAGAAGAAGAAGAAGAAGAAGAAGAAGAAGAAGAAGAAGAAGAAGAAGAAGAAGAAGAAGAAGAAGAAGAAGAAGAGGAAGAGGAAGAGGAAGAGGAAGAGGAAGAGGAAGAGGAAGAGGAAGAAGAGGAGTTTGGATTTATATCCTCCTTTCTCTCCTGCAGGAGACTCAAAGGGGCTTACAATCTCCTTGCCCTTCCCCCCTCACAACAAACACCCTGTGAGGTAGGTGGGGCTGAGAGAGCTCCGAGAAGCTGTGACTAGCCCAAGGTCACCCAGCTGGCGTGTGTGGGAGTGTACAAGCCAATCTGAATTCCCCAGATAAGCCTCCACAGCTCAGGCGGCAGAGCAGAGAATCAAACCCGGTTCCTCCAGATTAGATACACGAGCTCTTAACCTCCTACGCCACTGCTGCTCCTAGAGTAGTTATCTCTCAAAAGATCAGCCGTTTTTACCTCAGAAGTTCAGAAACATAGGAGAATTTTACTTTAACTGAGAGAAAAAAATATACAGTATATGCACATCAACCAAGTATCACATATATATGGTTACATTCACGGCTCATCGTTTGTTGGTTGTGCTAGTGAGCTTTTACAGTATCTTTAAGGCAGAGCATTTTTACATAGCATTGGTTTGGGGTCTGCAACCTACGGCTCTCCAGATGTTCATGGACTACAATTCCCATCAGCCCTGCCACTTGGCCATGCTGGCAGGGGCTGATGAGAATTGTAGTCCACGAACATCTGGAGAGCCACAGAGCAACCTCTCTCTTCACTCAGTCAGGCCCTTTCTGCACACGCAAAATAATGCATTTTCAAACCACTTTCACAACTGTTTGCAAGTGGATTTTGCTATTCCGCACAGCTTCAAAGAGCACTGAAAGCAGTTTGAAAGTGCATTATTCTGCATGTGCGGAATGAGCCCATGTCAGGGATCAACAGAACTACCAACGGATTTTAACTGTCACCTTTAGAATGTTCATGCAGCTTCCCAGAATTCCTTGCTGCTTGTGCTGCTGCTGCATGCAAACAAGGCTGAAATTCCAACACCCCTTCTCAGACTTGCATGCATGCACTTACGAGTCCAGGTCCAAGTGCGTAGACTCTCCAATCTGCTTCTTGGTAGAGGCTTGGTTAGCACATCTGCAATCATTTCATTAGTGTGACAGTACTTCAGTTCTACAATACTTTGTTTCACTAAGTCGCGCATTAAGTAGTATCTTAACCTGGCAGGAACTGCCCTCTAAAAGGCGCAGGGCACGCTTGGAAGCCCTGAGGCAGTGCAGGGAATGCTGGGAATCAGCTCGGGATCAAAACTGAGTCACAGCACGGAGGGAAGATTTAAGAATATGGAACGTTCTAAAAGAGTTTGTTCATGTGATAGGACTACGGTTGAAACACTTGACCATTCTCTTGTTTCTATGCCCTAAATACAATAAGATACGCATGAAATACATGAATTCCATTTTCTTGCCATGTTCTCAGTGGCATGAGTGTTATAAGATACCCAATCTCCTGAACAGCTCTGAGGTGCTCTTTTGTGAAACTGTTGCAAATTTTATACGGGAAATTAGTAATATTAACTGTATTTCTTAACCTTGTTTTGTTTTAAAATTTTGTCCTGTTTTATATGCCAATAAAGGCTTGTGTTGTTGAGCCACAGCACGGGCTTATAAGAGACTGCTTCACGCAGTGGAAGTTGCAGGAGCAACCTTGTTGAAAGCCTATCAGATTTCTGCCTCGCCTGCTTGCAGACTGATTCCTTGGAACTCTGACTTGGACCAGATTGCGTGACTTGACCTCGCCCGGACCCTCGACTGCCTCTTGCCAGGACCTGCTTGGACTCTGCTTTGCTGGACTCACAGTAGGGTTGCTCTCTTCCCCTCTTGCTTCTGTGCATACTAGGATCTGTGCAGCTAGGACAGTGGTGGCGAACCTATGGCACGGGTGCCAGGGGTGGCACTCAGATCCCCCCCCCCACCCCCCCCCCCCCCCACCCCCCCCCCCCCCCACCCCCCCCCCCCCCCACCCCCCCCCCCCCCCACCCCCCCCCCCCCCCACCCCCCCCCCCCCCCACCCCCCCCCCCCCCCACCCCCCCCCCCCCCCACCCCCCCCCCCCCCCACCCCCCCCCCCCCCCACCCCCCCCCCCCCCCACCCCCCCCCCCCCCCACCCCCCCCCCCCCCCACCCCCCCCCCCCCCCACCCCCCCCCCCCCCCACCCCCCCCCCCCCCCACCCCCCCCCCCCCCCACCCCCCCCCCCCCCCACCCCCCCCCCCCCCCACCCCCCCCCCCCCCCACCCCCCCCCCCCCCCACCCCCCCCCCCCCCCACCCCCCCCCCCCCCCACCCCCCCCCCCCCCCACCCCCCCCCCCCCCCACCCCCCCCCCCCCCCACCCCCCCCCCCCCCCACCCCCCCCCCCCCCCACCCCCCCCCCCCCCCACCCCCCCCCCCCCCCACCCCCCCCCCCCCCCACCCCCCCCCCCCCCCACCCCCCCCCCCCCCCACCCCCCCCCCCCCCCACCCCCCCCCCCCCCCACCCCCCCCCCCCCCCACCCCCCCCCCCCCCCACCCCCCCCCCCCCCCACCCCCCCCCCCCCCCACCCCCCCCCCCCCCCACCCCCCCCCCCCCCCACCCCCCCCCCCCCCCACCCCCCCCCCCCCCCACCCCCCCCCCCCCCCACCCCCCCCCCCCCCCACCCCCCCCCCCCCCCACCCCCCCCCCCCCCCACCCCCCCCCCCCCCCACCCCCCCCCCCCCCCACCCCCCCCCCCCCCCACCCCCCCCCCCCCCCACCCCCCCCCCCCCCCACCCCCCCCCCCCCCCACCCCCCCCCCCCCCCACCCCCCCCCCCCCCCACCCCCCCCCCCCCCCACCCCCCCCCCCCCCCACCCCCCCCCCCCCCCACCCCCCCCCCCCCCCACCCCCCCCCCCCCCCACCCCCCCCCCCCCCCACCCCCCCCCCCCCCCACCCCCCCCCCCCCCCACCCCCCCCCCCCCCCACCCCCCCCCCCCCCCACCCCCCCCCCCCCCCACCCCCCCCCCCCCCCACCCCCCCCCCCCCCCACCCCCCCCCCCCCCCACCCCCCCCCCCCCCCACCCCCCCCCCCCCCCACCCCCCCCCCCCCCCACCCCCCCCCCCCCCCACCCCCCCCCCCCCCCACCCCCCCCCCCCCCCACCCCCCCCCCCCCCCACCCCCCCCCCCCCCCACCCCCCCCCCCCCCCACCCCCCCCCCCCCCCACCCCCCCCCCCCCCCACCCCCCCCCCCCCCCACCCCCCCCCCCCCCCACCCCCCCCCCCCCCCACCCCCCCCCCCCCCCACCCCCCCCCCCCCCCACCCCCCCCCCCCCCCACCCCCCCCCCCCCCCACCCCCCCCCCCCCCCACCCCCCCCCCCCCCCACCCCCCCCCCCCCCCACCCCCCCCCCCCCCCACCCCCCCCCCCCCCCACCCCCCCCCCCCCCCACCCCCCCCCCCCCCCACCCCCCCCCCCCCCCACCCCCCCCCCCCCCCACCCCCCCCCCCCCCCACCCCCCCCCCCCCCCACCCCCCCCCCCCCCCACCCCCCCCCCCCCCCACCCCCCCCCCCCCCCACCCCCCCCCCCCCCCACCCCCCCCCCCCCCCACCCCCCCCCCCCCCCACCCCCCCCCCCCCCCACCCCCCCCCCCCCCCACCCCCCCCCCCCCCCACCCCCCCCCCCCCCCACCCCCCCCCCCCCCCACCCCCCCCCCCCCCCACCCCCCCCCCCCCCCACCCCCCCCCCCCCCCACCCCCCCCCCCCCCCACCCCCCCCCCCCCCCACCCCCCCCCCCCCCCACCCCCCCCCCCCCCCACCCCCCCCCCCCCCCACCCCCCCCCCCCCCCACCCCCCCCCCCCCCCACCCCCCCCCCCCCCCACCCCCCCCCCCCCCCACCCCCCCCCCCCCCCACCCCCCCCCCCCCCCACCCCCCCCCCCCCCCACCCCCCCCCCCCCCCACCCCCCCCCCCCCCCACCCCCCCCCCCCCCCACCCCCCCCCCCCCCCACCCCCCCCCCCCCCCACCCCCCCCCCCCCCCACCCCCCCCCCCCCCCACCCCCCCCCCCCCCCACCCCCCCCCCCCCCCACCCCCCCCCCCCCCCACCCCCCCCCCCCCCCACCCCCCCCCCCCCCCACCCCCCCCCCCCCCCACCCCCCCCCCCCCCCACCCCCCCCCCCCCCCACCCCCCCCCCCCCCCACCCCCCCCCCCCCCCACCCCCCCCCCCCCCCACCCCCCCCCCCCCCCACCCCCCCCCCCCCCCACCCCCCCCCCCCCCCACCCCCCCCCCCCCCCACCCCCCCCCCCCCCCACCCCCCCCCCCCCCCACCCCCCCCCCCCCCCACCCCCCCCCCCCCCCACCCCCCCCCCCCCCCACCCCCCCCCCCCCCCACCCCCCCCCCCCCCCACCCCCCCCCCCCCCCACCCCCCCCCCCCCCCACCCCCCCCCCCCCCCACCCCCCCCCCCCCCCACCCCCCCCCCCCCCCACCCCCCCCCCCCCCCACCCCCCCCCCCCCCCACCCCCCCCCCCCCCCACCCCCCCCCCCCCCCACCCCCCCCCCCCCCCACCCCCCCCCCCCCCCACCCCCCCCCCCCCCCACCCCCCCCCCCCCCCACCCCCCCCCCCCCCCACCCCCCCCCCCCCCCACCCCCCCCCCCCCCCACCCCCCCCCCCCCCCACCCCCCCCCCCCCCCACCCCCCCCCCCCCCCACCCCCCCCCCCCCCCACCCCCCCCCCCCCCCACCCCCCCCCCCCCCCACCCCCCCCCCCCCCCACCCCCCCCCCCCCCCACCCCCCCCCCCCCCCACCCCCCCCCCCCCCCACCCCCCCCCCCCCCCACCCCCCCCCCCCCCCACCCCCCCCCCCCCCCACCCCCCCCCCCCCCCACCCCCCCCCCCCCCCACCCCCCCCCCCCCCCACCCCCCCCCCCCCCCACCCCCCCCCCCCCCCACCCCCCCCCCCCCCCACCCCCCCCCCCCCCCACCCCCCCCCCCCCCCACCCCCCCCCCCCCCCACCCCCCCCCCCCCCCACCCCCCCCCCCCCCCACCCCCCCCCCCCCCCACCCCCCCCCCCCCCCACCCCCCCCCCCCCCCACCCCCCCCCCCCCCCACCCCCCCCCCCCCCCACCCCCCCCCCCCCCCACCCCCCCCCCCCCCCACCCCCCCCCCCCCCCACCCCCCCCCCCCCCCACCCCCCCCCCCCCCCACCCCCCCCCCCCCCCACCCCCCCCCCCCCCCACCCCCCCCCCCCCCCACCCCCCCCCCCCCCCACCCCCCCCCCCCCCCACCCCCCCCCCCCCCCACCCCCCCCCCCCCCCACCCCCCCCCCCCCCCACCCCCCCCCCCCCCCACCCCCCCCCCCCCCCACCCCCCCCCCCCCCCACCCCCCCCCCCCCCCACCCCCCCCCCCCCCCACCCCCCCCCCCCCCCACCCCCCCCCCCCCCCACCCCCCCCCCCCCCCACCCCCCCCCCCCCCCACCCCCCCCCCCCCCCACCCCCCCCCCCCCCCACCCCCCCCCCCCCCCACCCCCCCCCCCCCCCACCCCCCCCCCCCCCCACCCCCCCCCCCCCCCACCCCCCCCCCCCCCCACCCCCCCCCCCCCCCACCCCCCCCCCCCCCCACCCCCCCCCCCCCCCACCCCCCCCCCCCCCCACCCCCCCCCCCCCCCACCCCCCCCCCCCCCCACCCCCCCCCCCCCCCACCCCCCCCCCCCCCCACCCCCCCCCCCCCCCACCCCCCCCCCCCCCCACCCCCCCCCCCCCCCACCCCCCCCCCCCCCCACCCCCCCCCCCCCCCACCCCCCCCCCCCCCCACCCCCCCCCCCCCCCACCCCCCCCCCCCCCCACCCCCCCCCCCCCCCACCCCCCCCCCCCCCCACCCCCCCCCCCCCCCACCCCCCCCCCCCCCCACCCCCCCCCCCCCCCACCCCCCCCCCCCCCCACCCCCCCCCCCCCCCACCCCCCCCCCCCCCCACCCCCCCCCCCCCCCACCCCCCCCCCCCCCCACCCCCCCCCCCCCCCACCCCCCCCCCCCCCCACCCCCCCCCCCCCCCACCCCCCCCCCCCCCCACCCCCCCCCCCCCCCACCCCCCCCCCCCCCCACCCCCCCCCCCCCCCACCCCCCCCCCCCCCCACCCCCCCCCCCCCCCACCCCCCCCCCCCCCCACCCCCCCCCCCCCCCACCCCCCCCCCCCCCCACCCCCCCCCCCCCCCACCCCCCCCCCCCCCCACCCCCCCCCCCCCCCACCCCCCCCCCCCCCCACCCCCCCCCCCCCCCACCCCCCCCCCCCCCCACCCCCCCCCCCCCCCACCCCCCCCCCCCCCCACCCCCCCCCCCCCCCACCCCCCCCCCCCCCCACCCCCCCCCCCCCCCACCCCCCCCCCCCCCCACCCCCCCCCCCCCCCACCCCCCCCCCCCCCCACCCCCCCCCCCCCCCACCCCCCCCCCCCCCCACCCCCCCCCCCCCCCACCCCCCCCCCCCCCCACCCCCCCCCCCCCCCACCCCCCCCCCCCCCCACCCCCCCCCCCCCCCACCCCCCCCCCCCCCCACCCCCCCCCCCCCCCACCCCCCCCCCCCCCCACCCCCCCCCCCCCCCACCCCCCCCCCCCCCCACCCCCCCCCCCCCCCACCCCCCCCCCCCCCCACCCCCCCCCCCCCCCACCCCCCCCCCCCCCCACCCCCCCCCCCCCCCACCCCCCCCCCCCCCCACCCCCCCCCCCCCCCACCCCCCCCCCCCCCCACCCCCCCCCCCCCCCACCCCCCCCCCCCCCCACCCCCCCCCCCCCCCACCCCCCCCCCCCCCCACCCCCCCCCCCCCCCACCCCCCCCCCCCCCCACCCCCCCCCCCCCCCACCCCCCCCCCCCCCCACCCCCCCCCCCCCCCACCCCCCCCCCCCCCCACCCCCCCCCCCCCCCACCCCCCCCCCCCCCCACCCCCCCCCCCCCCCACCCCCCCCCCCCCCCACCCCCCCCCCCCCCCACCCCCCCCCCCCCCCACCCCCCCCCCCCCCCACCCCCCCCCCCCCCCACCCCCCCCCCCCCCCACCCCCCCCCCCCCCCACCCCCCCCCCCCCCCACCCCCCCCCCCCCCCACCCCCCCCCCCCCCCACCCCCCCCCCCCCCCACCCCCCCCCCCCCCCACCCCCCCCCCCCCCCACCCCCCCCCCCCCCCACCCCCCCCCCCCCCCACCCCCCCCCCCCCCCACCCCCCCCCCCCCCCACCCCCCCCCCCCCCCACCCCCCCCCCCCCCCACCCCCCCCCCCCCCCACCCCCCCCCCCCCCCACCCCCCCCCCCCCCCACCCCCCCCCCCCCCCACCCCCCCCCCCCCCCACCCCCCCCCCCCCCCACCCCCCCCCCCCCCCACCCCCCCCCCCCCCCACCCCCCCCCCCCCCCACCCCCCCCCCCCCCCACCCCCCCCCCCCCCCACCCCCCCCCCCCCCCACCCCCCCCCCCCCCCACCCCCCCCCCCCCCCACCCCCCCCCCCCCCCACCCCCCCCCCCCCCCACCCCCCCCCCCCCCCACCCCCCCCCCCCCCCACCCCCCCCCCCCCCCACCCCCCCCCCCCCCCACCCCCCCCCCCCCCCACCCCCCCCCCCCCCCACCCCCCCCCCCCCCCACCCCCCCCCCCCCCCACCCCCCCCCCCCCCCACCCCCCCCCCCCCCCACCCCCCCCCCCCCCCACCCCCCCCCCCCCCCACCCCCCCCCCCCCCCACCCCCCCCCCCCCCCACCCCCCCCCCCCCCCACCCCCCCCCCCCCCCACCCCCCCCCCCCCCCACCCCCCCCCCCCCCCACCCCCCCCCCCCCCCACCCCCCCCCCCCCCCACCCCCCCCCCCCCCCACCCCCCCCCCCCCCCACCCCCCCCCCCCCCCACCCCCCCCCCCCCCCACCCCCCCCCCCCCCCACCCCCCCCCCCCCCCACCCCCCCCCCCCCCCACCCCCCCCCCCCCCCACCCCCCCCCCCCCCCACCCCCCCCCCCCCCCACCCCCCCCCCCCCCCACCCCCCCCCCCCCCCACCCCCCCCCCCCCCCACCCCCCCCCCCCCCCACCCCCCCCCCCCCCCACCCCCCCCCCCCCCCACCCCCCCCCCCCCCCACCCCCCCCCCCCCCCACCCCCCCCCCCCCCCACCCCCCCCCCCCCCCACCCCCCCCCCCCCCCACCCCCCCCCCCCCCCACCCCCCCCCCCCCCCACCCCCCCCCCCCCCCACCCCCCCCCCCCCCCACCCCCCCCCCCCCCCACCCCCCCCCCCCCCCACCCCCCCCCCCCCCCACCCCCCCCCCCCCCCACCCCCCCCCCCCCCCACCCCCCCCCCCCCCCACCCCCCCCCCCCCCCACCCCCCCCCCCCCCCACCCCCCCCCCCCCCCACCCCCCCCCCCCCCCACCCCCCCCCCCCCCCACCCCCCCCCCCCCCCACCCCCCCCCCCCCCCACCCCCCCCCCCCCCCACCCCCCCCCCCCCCCACCCCCCCCCCCCCCCACCCCCCCCCCCCCCCACCCCCCCCCCCCCCCACCCCCCCCCCCCCCCACCCCCCCCCCCCCCCACCCCCCCCCCCCCCCACCCCCCCCCCCCCCCACCCCCCCCCCCCCCCACCCCCCCCCCCCCCCACCCCCCCCCCCCCCCACCCCCCCCCCCCCCCACCCCCCCCCCCCCCCACCCCCCCCCCCCCCCACCCCCCCCCCCCCCCACCCCCCCCCCCCCCCACCCCCCCCCCCCCCCACCCCCCCCCCCCCCCACCCCCCCCCCCCCCCACCCCCCCCCCCCCCCACCCCCCCCCCCCCCCACCCCCCCCCCCCCCCACCCCCCCCCCCCCCCACCCCCCCCCCCCCCCACCCCCCCCCCCCCCCACCCCCCCCCCCCCCCACCCCCCCCCCCCCCCACCCCCCCCCCCCCCCACCCCCCCCCCCCCCCACCCCCCCCCCCCCCCACCCCCCCCCCCCCCCACCCCCCCCCCCCCCCACCCCCCCCCCCCCCCACCCCCCCCCCCCCCCACCCCCCCCCCCCCCCACCCCCCCCCCCCCCCACCCCCCCCCCCCCCCACCCCCCCCCCCCCCCACCCCCCCCCCCCCCCACCCCCCCCCCCCCCCACCCCCCCCCCCCCCCACCCCCCCCCCCCCCCACCCCCCCCCCCCCCCACCCCCCCCCCCCCCCACCCCCCCCCCCCCCCACCCCCCCCCCCCCCCACCCCCCCCCCCCCCCACCCCCCCCCCCCCCCACCCCCCCCCCCCCCCACCCCCCCCCCCCCCCACCCCCCCCCCCCCCCACCCCCCCCCCCCCCCACCCCCCCCCCCCCCCACCCCCCCCCCCCCCCACCCCCCCCCCCCCCCACCCCCCCCCCCCCCCACCCCCCCCCCCCCCCACCCCCCCCCCCCCCCACCCCCCCCCCCCCCCACCCCCCCCCCCCCCCACCCCCCCCCCCCCCCACCCCCCCCCCCCCCCACCCCCCCCCCCCCCCACCCCCCCCCCCCCCCACCCCCCCCCCCCCCCACCCCCCCCCCCCCCCACCCCCCCCCCCCCCCACCCCCCCCCCCCCCCACCCCCCCCCCCCCCCACCCCCCCCCCCCCCCACCCCCCCCCCCCCCCACCCCCCCCCCCCCCCACCCCCCCCCCCCCCCACCCCCCCCCCCCCCCACCCCCCCCCCCCCCCACCCCCCCCCCCCCCCACCCCCCCCCCCCCCCACCCCCCCCCCCCCCCACCCCCCCCCCCCCCCACCCCCCCCCCCCCCCACCCCCCCCCCCCCCCACCCCCCCCCCCCCCCACCCCCCCCCCCCCCCACCCCCCCCCCCCCCCACCCCCCCCCCCCCCCACCCCCCCCCCCCCCCACCCCCCCCCCCCCCCACCCCCCCCCCCCCCCACCCCCCCCCCCCCCCACCCCCCCCCCCCCCCACCCCCCCCCCCCCCCACCCCCCCCCCCCCCCACCCCCCCCCCCCCCCACCCCCCCCCCCCCCCACCCCCCCCCCCCCCCACCCCCCCCCCCCCCCACCCCCCCCCCCCCCCACCCCCCCCCCCCCCCACCCCCCCCCCCCCCCACCCCCCCCCCCCCCCACCCCCCCCCCCCCCCACCCCCCCCCCCCCCCACCCCCCCCCCCCCCCACCCCCCCCCCCCCCCACCCCCCCCCCCCCCCACCCCCCCCCCCCCCCACCCCCCCCCCCCCCCACCCCCCCCCCCCCCCACCCCCCCCCCCCCCCACCCCCCCCCCCCCCCACCCCCCCCCCCCCCCACCCCCCCCCCCCCCCACCCCCCCCCCCCCCCACCCCCCCCCCCCCCCACCCCCCCCCCCCCCCACCCCCCCCCCCCCCCACCCCCCCCCCCCCCCACCCCCCCCCCCCCCCACCCCCCCCCCCCCCCACCCCCCCCCCCCCCCACCCCCCCCCCCCCCCACCCCCCCCCCCCCCCACCCCCCCCCCCCCCCACCCCCCCCCCCCCCCACCCCCCCCCCCCCCCACCCCCCCCCCCCCCCACCCCCCCCCCCCCCCACCCCCCCCCCCCCCCACCCCCCCCCCCCCCCACCCCCCCCCCCCCCCACCCCCCCCCCCCCCCACCCCCCCCCCCCCCCACCCCCCCCCCCCCCCACCCCCCCCCCCCCCCACCCCCCCCCCCCCCCACCCCCCCCCCCCCCCACCCCCCCCCCCCCCCACCCCCCCCCCCCCCCACCCCCCCCCCCCCCCACCCCCCCCCCCCCCCACCCCCCCCCCCCCCCACCCCCCCCCCCCCCCACCCCCCCCCCCCCCCACCCCCCCCCCCCCCCACCCCCCCCCCCCCCCACCCCCCCCCCCCCCCACCCCCCCCCCCCCCCACCCCCCCCCCCCCCCACCCCCCCCCCCCCCCACCCCCCCCCCCCCCCACCCCCCCCCCCCCCCACCCCCCCCCCCCCCCACCCCCCCCCCCCCCCACCCCCCCCCCCCCCCACCCCCCCCCCCCCCCACCCCCCCCCCCCCCCACCCCCCCCCCCCCCCACCCCCCCCCCCCCCCACCCCCCCCCCCCCCCACCCCCCCCCCCCCCCACCCCCCCCCCCCCCCACCCCCCCCCCCCCCCACCCCCCCCCCCCCCCACCCCCCCCCCCCCCCACCCCCCCCCCCCCCCACCCCCCCCCCCCCCCACCCCCCCCCCCCCCCACCCCCCCCCCCCCCCACCCCCCCCCCCCCCCACCCCCCCCCCCCCCCACCCCCCCCCCCCCCCACCCCCCCCCCCCCCCACCCCCCCCCCCCCCCACCCCCCCCCCCCCCCACCCCCCCCCCCCCCCACCCCCCCCCCCCCCCACCCCCCCCCCCCCCCACCCCCCCCCCCCCCCACCCCCCCCCCCCCCCACCCCCCCCCCCCCCCACCCCCCCCCCCCCCCACCCCCCCCCCCCCCCACCCCCCCCCCCCCCCACCCCCCCCCCCCCCCACCCCCCCCCCCCCCCACCCCCCCCCCCCCCCACCCCCCCCCCCCCCCACCCCCCCCCCCCCCCACCCCCCCCCCCCCCCACCCCCCCCCCCCCCCACCCCCCCCCCCCCCCACCCCCCCCCCCCCCCACCCCCCCCCCCCCCCACCCCCCCCCCCCCCCACCCCCCCCCCCCCCCACCCCCCCCCCCCCCCACCCCCCCCCCCCCCCACCCCCCCCCCCCCCCACCCCCCCCCCCCCCCACCCCCCCCCCCCCCCACCCCCCCCCCCCCCCACCCCCCCCCCCCCCCACCCCCCCCCCCCCCCACCCCCCCCCCCCCCCACCCCCCCCCCCCCCCACCCCCCCCCCCCCCCACCCCCCCCCCCCCCCACCCCCCCCCCCCCCCACCCCCCCCCCCCCCCACCCCCCCCCCCCCCCACCCCCCCCCCCCCCCACCCCCCCCCCCCCCCACCCCCCCCCCCCCCCACCCCCCCCCCCCCCCACCCCCCCCCCCCCCCACCCCCCCCCCCCCCCACCCCCCCCCCCCCCCACCCCCCCCCCCCCCCACCCCCCCCCCCCCCCACCCCCCCCCCCCCCCACCCCCCCCCCCCCCCACCCCCCCCCCCCCCCACCCCCCCCCCCCCCCACCCCCCCCCCCCCCCACCCCCCCCCCCCCCCACCCCCCCCCCCCCCCACCCCCCCCCCCCCCCACCCCCCCCCCCCCCCACCCCCCCCCCCCCCCACCCCCCCCCCCCCCCACCCCCCCCCCCCCCCACCCCCCCCCCCCCCCACCCCCCCCCCCCCCCACCCCCCCCCCCCCCCACCCCCCCCCCCCCCCACCCCCCCCCCCCCCCACCCCCCCCCCCCCCCACCCCCCCCCCCCCCCACCCCCCCCCCCCCCCACCCCCCCCCCCCCCCACCCCCCCCCCCCCCCACCCCCCCCCCCCCCCACCCCCCCCCCCCCCCACCCCCCCCCCCCCCCACCCCCCCCCCCCCCCACCCCCCCCCCCCCCCACCCCCCCCCCCCCCCACCCCCCCCCCCCCCCACCCCCCCCCCCCCCCACCCCCCCCCCCCCCCACCCCCCCCCCCCCCCACCCCCCCCCCCCCCCACCCCCCCCCCCCCCCACCCCCCCCCCCCCCCACCCCCCCCCCCCCCCACCCCCCCCCCCCCCCACCCCCCCCCCCCCCCACCCCCCCCCCCCCCCACCCCCCCCCCCCCCCACCCCCCCCCCCCCCCACCCCCCCCCCCCCCCACCCCCCCCCCCCCCCACCCCCCCCCCCCCCCACCCCCCCCCCCCCCCACCCCCCCCCCCCCCCACCCCCCCCCCCCCCCACCCCCCCCCCCCCCCACCCCCCCCCCCCCCCACCCCCCCCCCCCCCCACCCCCCCCCCCCCCCACCCCCCCCCCCCCCCACCCCCCCCCCCCCCCACCCCCCCCCCCCCCCACCCCCCCCCCCCCCCACCCCCCCCCCCCCCCACCCCCCCCCCCCCCCACCCCCCCCCCCCCCCACCCCCCCCCCCCCCCACCCCCCCCCCCCCCCACCCCCCCCCCCCCCCACCCCCCCCCCCCCCCACCCCCCCCCCCCCCCACCCCCCCCCCCCCCCACCCCCCCCCCCCCCCACCCCCCCCCCCCCCCACCCCCCCCCCCCCCCACCCCCCCCCCCCCCCACCCCCCCCCCCCCCCACCCCCCCCCCCCCCCACCCCCCCCCCCCCCCACCCCCCCCCCCCCCCACCCCCCCCCCCCCCCACCCCCCCCCCCCCCCACCCCCCCCCCCCCCCACCCCCCCCCCCCCCCACCCCCCCCCCCCCCCACCCCCCCCCCCCCCCACCCCCCCCCCCCCCCACCCCCCCCCCCCCCCACCCCCCCCCCCCCCCACCCCCCCCCCCCCCCACCCCCCCCCCCCCCCACCCCCCCCCCCCCCCACCCCCCCCCCCCCCCACCCCCCCCCCCCCCCACCCCCCCCCCCCCCCACCCCCCCCCCCCCCCACCCCCCCCCCCCCCCACCCCCCCCCCCCCCCACCCCCCCCCCCCCCCACCCCCCCCCCCCCCCACCCCCCCCCCCCCCCACCCCCCCCCCCCCCCACCCCCCCCCCCCCCCACCCCCCCCCCCCCCCACCCCCCCCCCCCCCCACCCCCCCCCCCCCCCACCCCCCCCCCCCCCCACCCCCCCCCCCCCCCACCCCCCCCCCCCCCCACCCCCCCCCCCCCCCACCCCCCCCCCCCCCCACCCCCCCCCCCCCCCACCCCCCCCCCCCCCCACCCCCCCCCCCCCCCACCCCCCCCCCCCCCCACCCCCCCCCCCCCCCACCCCCCCCCCCCCCCACCCCCCCCCCCCCCCACCCCCCCCCCCCCCCACCCCCCCCCCCCCCCACCCCCCCCCCCCCCCACCCCCCCCCCCCCCCACCCCCCCCCCCCCCCACCCCCCCCCCCCCCCACCCCCCCCCCCCCCCACCCCCCCCCCCCCCCACCCCCCCCCCCCCCCACCCCCCCCCCCCCCCACCCCCCCCCCCCCCCACCCCCCCCCCCCCCCACCCCCCCCCCCCCCCACCCCCCCCCCCCCCCACCCCCCCCCCCCCCCACCCCCCCCCCCCCCCACCCCCCCCCCCCCCCACCCCCCCCCCCCCCCACCCCCCCCCCCCCCCACCCCCCCCCCCCCCCACCCCCCCCCCCCCCCACCCCCCCCCCCCCCCACCCCCCCCCCCCCCCACCCCCCCCCCCCCCCACCCCCCCCCCCCCCCACCCCCCCCCCCCCCCACCCCCCCCCCCCCCCACCCCCCCCCCCCCCCACCCCCCCCCCCCCCCACCCCCCCCCCCCCCCACCCCCCCCCCCCCCCACCCCCCCCCCCCCCCACCCCCCCCCCCCCCCACCCCCCCCCCCCCCCACCCCCCCCCCCCCCCACCCCCCCCCCCCCCCACCCCCCCCCCCCCCCACCCCCCCCCCCCCCCACCCCCCCCCCCCCCCACCCCCCCCCCCCCCCACCCCCCCCCCCCCCCACCCCCCCCCCCCCCCACCCCCCCCCCCCCCCACCCCCCCCCCCCCCCACCCCCCCCCCCCCCCACCCCCCCCCCCCCCCACCCCCCCCCCCCCCCACCCCCCCCCCCCCCCACCCCCCCCCCCCCCCACCCCCCCCCCCCCCCACCCCCCCCCCCCCCCACCCCCCCCCCCCCCCACCCCCCCCCCCCCCCACCCCCCCCCCCCCCCACCCCCCCCCCCCCCCACCCCCCCCCCCCCCCACCCCCCCCCCCCCCCACCCCCCCCCCCCCCCACCCCCCCCCCCCCCCACCCCCCCCCCCCCCCACCCCCCCCCCCCCCCACCCCCCCCCCCCCCCACCCCCCCCCCCCCCCACCCCCCCCCCCCCCCACCCCCCCCCCCCCCCACCCCCCCCCCCCCCCACCCCCCCCCCCCCCCACCCCCCCCCCCCCCCACCCCCCCCCCCCCCCACCCCCCCCCCCCCCCACCCCCCCCCCCCCCCACCCCCCCCCCCCCCCACCCCCCCCCCCCCCCACCCCCCCCCCCCCCCACCCCCCCCCCCCCCCACCCCCCCCCCCCCCCACCCCCCCCCCCCCCCACCCCCCCCCCCCC
Organism: Sphaerodactylus townsendi; assembly: GCF_021028975.2. Lineage (NCBI taxonomy): Eukaryota > Metazoa > Chordata > Lepidosauria > Squamata > Sphaerodactylidae > Sphaerodactylus > Sphaerodactylus townsendi. Next base: position 85,665,004 of record NC_059434.1, read on the forward strand.
CCACCCCCCCCCCCCCCCACCCCCCCCCCCCCCCACCCCCCCCCCCCCCCACCCCCCCCCCCCCCCACCCCCCCCCCCCCCCACCCCCCCCCCCCCCCACCCCCCCCCCCCCCCACCCCCCCCCCCCCCCACCCCCCCCCCCCCCCACCCCCCCCCCCCCCCACCCCCCCCCCCCCCCACCCCCCCCCCCCCCCACCCCCCCCCCCCCCCACCCCCCCCCCCCCCCACCCCCCCCCCCCCCCACCCCCCCCCCCCCCCACCCCCCCCCCCCCCCACCCCCCCCCCCCCCCACCCCCCCCCCCCCCCACCCCCCCCCCCCCCCACCCCCCCCCCCCCCCACCCCCCCCCCCCCCCACCCCCCCCCCCCCCCACCCCCCCCCCCCCCCACCCCCCCCCCCCCCCACCCCCCCCCCCCCCCACCCCCCCCCCCCCCCACCCCCCCCCCCCCCCACCCCCCCCCCCCCCCACCCCCCCCCCCCCCCACCCCCCCCCCCCCCCACCCCCCCCCCCCCCCACCCCCCCCCCCCCCCACCCCCCCCCCCCCCCACCCCCCCCCCCCCCCACCCCCCCCCCCCCCCACCCCCCCCCCCCCCCACCCCCCCCCCCCCCCACCCCCCCCCCCCCCCACCCCCCCCCCCCCCCACCCCCCCCCCCCCCCACCCCCCCCCCCCCCCACCCCCCCCCCCCCCCACCCCCCCCCCCCCCCACCCCCCCCCCCCCCCACCCCCCCCCCCCCCCACCCCCCCCCCCCCCCACCCCCCCCCCCCCCCACCCCCCCCCCCCCCCACCCCCCCCCCCCCCCACCCCCCCCCCCCCCCACCCCCCCCCCCCCCCACCCCCCCCCCCCCCCACCCCCCCCCCCCCCCACCCCCCCCCCCCCCCACCCCCCCCCCCCCCCACCCCCCCCCCCCCCCACCCCCCCCCCCCCCCACCCCCCCCCCCCCCCACCCCCCCCCCCCCCCACCCCCCCCCCCCCCCACCCCCCCCCCCCCCCACCCCCCCCCCCCCCCACCCCCCCCCCCCCCCACCCCCCCCCCCCCCCACCCCCCCCCCCCCCCACCCCCCCCCCCCCCCACCCCCCCCCCCCCCCACCCCCCCCCCCCCCCACCCCCCCCCCCCCCCACCCCCCCCCCCCCCCACCCCCCCCCCCCCCCACCCCCCCCCCCCCCCACCCCCCCCCCCCCCCACCCCCCCCCCCCCCCACCCCCCCCCCCCCCCACCCCCCCCCCCCCCCACCCCCCCCCCCCCCCACCCCCCCCCCCCCCCACCCCCCCCCCCCCCCACCCCCCCCCCCCCCCACCCCCCCCCCCCCCCACCCCCCCCCCCCCCCACCCCCCCCCCCCCCCACCCCCCCCCCCCCCCACCCCCCCCCCCCCCCACCCCCCCCCCCCCCCACCCCCCCCCCCCCCCACCCCCCCCCCCCCCCACCCCCCCCCCCCCCCACCCCCCCCCCCCCCCACCCCCCCCCCCCCCCACCCCCCCCCCCCCCCACCCCCCCCCCCCCCCACCCCCCCCCCCCCCCACCCCCCCCCCCCCCCACCCCCCCCCCCCCCCACCCCCCCCCCCCCCCACCCCCCCCCCCCCCCACCCCCCCCCCCCCCCACCCCCCCCCCCCCCCACCCCCCCCCCCCCCCACCCCCCCCCCCCCCCACCCCCCCCCCCCCCCACCCCCCCCCCCCCCCACCCCCCCCCCCCCCCACCCCCCCCCCCCCCCACCCCCCCCCCCCCCCACCCCCCCCCCCCCCCACCCCCCCCCCCCCCCACCCCCCCCCCCCCCCACCCCCCCCCCCCCCCACCCCCCCCCCCCCCCACCCCCCCCCCCCCCCACCCCCCCCCCCCCCCACCCCCCCCCCCCCCCACCCCCCCCCCCCCCCACCCCCCCCCCCCCCCACCCCCCCCCCCCCCCACCCCCCCCCCCCCCCACCCCCCCCCCCCCCCACCCCCCCCCCCCCCCACCCCCCCCCCCCCCCACCCCCCCCCCCCCCCACCCCCCCCCCCCCCCACCCCCCCCCCCCCCCACCCCCCCCCCCCCCCACCCCCCCCCCCCCCCACCCCCCCCCCCCCCCACCCCCCCCCCCCCCCACCCCCCCCCCCCCCCACCCCCCCCCCCCCCCACCCCCCCCCCCCCCCACCCCCCCCCCCCCCCACCCCCCCCCCCCCCCACCCCCCCCCCCCCCCACCCCCCCCCCCCCCCACCCCCCCCCCCCCCCACCCCCCCCCCCCCCCACCCCCCCCCCCCCCCACCCCCCCCCCCCCCCACCCCCCCCCCCCCCCACCCCCCCCCCCCCCCACCCCCCCCCCCCCCCACCCCCCCCCCCCCCCACCCCCCCCCCCCCCCACCCCCCCCCCCCCCCACCCCCCCCCCCCCCCACCCCCCCCCCCCCCCACCCCCCCCCCCCCCCACCCCCCCCCCCCCCCACCCCCCCCCCCCCCCACCCCCCCCCCCCCCCACCCCCCCCCCCCCCCACCCCCCCCCCCCCCCACCCCCCCCCCCCCCCACCCCCCCCCCCCCCCACCCCCCCCCCCCCCCACCCCCCCCCCCCCCCACCCCCCCCCCCCCCCACCCCCCCCCCCCCCCACCCCCCCCCCCCCCCACCCCCCCCCCCCCCCACCCCCCCCCCCCCCCACCCCCCCCCCCCCCCACCCCCCCCCCCCCCCACCCCCCCCCCCCCCCACCCCCCCCCCCCCCCACCCCCCCCCCCCCCCACCCCCCCCCCCCCCCACCCCCCCCCCCCCCCACCCCCCCCCCCCCCCACCCCCCCCCCCCCCCACCCCCCCCCCCCCCCACCCCCCCCCCCCCCCACCCCCCCCCCCCCCCACCCCCCCCCCCCCCCACCCCCCCCCCCCCCCACCCCCCCCCCCCCCCACCCCCCCCCCCCCCCACCCCCCCCCCCCCCCACCCCCCCCCCCCCCCACCCCCCCCCCCCCCCACCCCCCCCCCCCCCCACCCCCCCCCCCCCCCACCCCCCCCCCCCCCCACCCCCCCCCCCCCCCACCCCCCCCCCCCCCCACCCCCCCCCCCCCCCACCCCCCCCCCCCCCCACCCCCCCCCCCCCCCACCCCCCCCCCCCCCCACCCCCCCCCCCCCCCACCCCCCCCCCCCCCCACCCCCCCCCCCCCCCACCCCCCCCCCCCCCCACCCCCCCCCCCCCCCACCCCCCCCCCCCCCCACCCCCCCCCCCCCCCACCCCCCCCCCCCCCCACCCCCCCCCCCCCCCACCCCCCCCCCCCCCCACCCCCCCCCCCCCCCACCCCCCCCCCCCCCCACCCCCCCCCCCCCCCACCCCCCCCCCCCCCCACCCCCCCCCCCCCCCACCCCCCCCCCCCCCCACCCCCCCCCCCCCCCACCCCCCCCCCCCCCCACCCCCCCCCCCCCCCACCCCCCCCCCCCCCCACCCCCCCCCCCCCCCACCCCCCCCCCCCCCCACCCCCCCCCCCCCCCACCCCCCCCCCCCCCCACCCCCCCCCCCCCCCACCCCCCCCCCCCCCCACCCCCCCCCCCCCCCACCCCCCCCCCCCCCCACCCCCCCCCCCCCCCACCCCCCCCCCCCCCCACCCCCCCCCCCCCCCACCCCCCCCCCCCCCCACCCCCCCCCCCCCCCACCCCCCCCCCCCCCCACCCCCCCCCCCCCCCACCCCCCCCCCCCCCCACCCCCCCCCCCCCCCACCCCCCCCCCCCCCCACCCCCCCCCCCCCCCACCCCCCCCCCCCCCCACCCCCCCCCCCCCCCACCCCCCCCCCCCCCCACCCCCCCCCCCCCCCACCCCCCCCCCCCCCCACCCCCCCCCCCCCCCACCCCCCCCCCCCCCCACCCCCCCCCCCCCCCACCCCCCCCCCCCCCCACCCCCCCCCCCCCCCACCCCCCCCCCCCCCCACCCCCCCCCCCCCCCACCCCCCCCCCCCCCCACCCCCCCCCCCCCCCACCCCCCCCCCCCCCCACCCCCCCCCCCCCCCACCCCCCCCCCCCCCCACCCCCCCCCCCCCCCACCCCCCCCCCCCCCCACCCCCCCCCCCCCCCACCCCCCCCCCCCCCCACCCCCCCCCCCCCCCACCCCCCCCCCCCCCCACCCCCCCCCCCCCCCACCCCCCCCCCCCCCCACCCCCCCCCCCCCCCACCCCCCCCCCCCCCCACCCCCCCCCCCCCCCACCCCCCCCCCCCCCCACCCCCCCCCCCCCCCACCCCCCCCCCCCCCCACCCCCCCCCCCCCCCACCCCCCCCCCCCCCCACCCCCCCCCCCCCCCACCCCCCCCCCCCCCCACCCCCCCCCCCCCCCACCCCCCCCCCCCCCCACCCCCCCCCCCCCCCACCCCCCCCCCCCCCCACCCCCCCCCCCCCCCACCCCCCCCCCCCCCCACCCCCCCCCCCCCCCACCCCCCCCCCCCCCCACCCCCCCCCCCCCCCACCCCCCCCCCCCCCCACCCCCCCCCCCCCCCACCCCCCCCCCCCCCCACCCCCCCCCCCCCCCACCCCCCCCCCCCCCCACCCCCCCCCCCCCCCACCCCCCCCCCCCCCCACCCCCCCCCCCCCCCACCCCCCCCCCCCCCCACCCCCCCCCCCCCCCACCCCCCCCCCCCCCCACCCCCCCCCCCCCCCACCCCCCCCCCCCCCCACCCCCCCCCCCCCCCACCCCCCCCCCCCCCCACCCCCCCCCCCCCCCACCCCCCCCCCCCCCCACCCCCCCCCCCCCCCACCCCCCCCCCCCCCCACCCCCCCCCCCCCCCACCCCCCCCCCCCCCCACCCCCCCCCCCCCCCACCCCCCCCCCCCCCCACCCCCCCCCCCCCCCACCCCCCCCCCCCCCCACCCCCCCCCCCCCCCACCCCCCCCCCCCCCCACCCCCCCCCCCCCCCACCCCCCCCCCCCCCCACCCCCCCCCCCCCCCACCCCCCCCCCCCCCCACCCCCCCCCCCCCCCACCCCCCCCCCCCCCCACCCCCCCCCCCCCCCACCCCCCCCCCCCCCCACCCCCCCCCCCCCCCACCCCCCCCCCCCCCCACCCCCCCCCCCCCCCACCCCCCCCCCCCCCCACCCCCCCCCCCCCCCACCCCCCCCCCCCCCCACCCCCCCCCCCCCCCACCCCCCCCCCCCCCCACCCCCCCCCCCCCCCACCCCCCCCCCCCCCCACCCCCCCCCCCCCCCACCCCCCCCCCCCCCCACCCCCCCCCCCCCCCACCCCCCCCCCCCCCCACCCCCCCCCCCCCCCACCCCCCCCCCCCCCCACCCCCCCCCCCCCCCACCCCCCCCCCCCCCCACCCCCCCCCCCCCCCACCCCCCCCCCCCCCCACCCCCCCCCCCCCCCACCCCCCCCCCCCCCCACCCCCCCCCCCCCCCACCCCCCCCCCCCCCCACCCCCCCCCCCCCCCACCCCCCCCCCCCCCCACCCCCCCCCCCCCCCACCCCCCCCCCCCCCCACCCCCCCCCCCCCCCACCCCCCCCCCCCCCCACCCCCCCCCCCCCCCACCCCCCCCCCCCCCCACCCCCCCCCCCCCCCACCCCCCCCCCCCCCCACCCCCCCCCCCCCCCACCCCCCCCCCCCCCCACCCCCCCCCCCCCCCACCCCCCCCCCCCCCCACCCCCCCCCCCCCCCACCCCCCCCCCCCCCCACCCCCCCCCCCCCCCACCCCCCCCCCCCCCCACCCCCCCCCCCCCCCACCCCCCCCCCCCCCCACCCCCCCCCCCCCCCACCCCCCCCCCCCCCCACCCCCCCCCCCCCCCACCCCCCCCCCCCCCCACCCCCCCCCCCCCCCACCCCCCCCCCCCCCCACCCCCCCCCCCCCCCACCCCCCCCCCCCCCCACCCCCCCCCCCCCCCACCCCCCCCCCCCCCCACCCCCCCCCCCCCCCACCCCCCCCCCCCCCCACCCCCCCCCCCCCCCACCCCCCCCCCCCCCCACCCCCCCCCCCCCCCACCCCCCCCCCCCCCCACCCCCCCCCCCCCCCACCCCCCCCCCCCCCCACCCCCCCCCCCCCCCACCCCCCCCCCCCCCCACCCCCCCCCCCCCCCACCCCCCCCCCCCCCCACCCCCCCCCCCCCCCACCCCCCCCCCCCCCCACCCCCCCCCCCCCCCACCCCCCCCCCCCCCCACCCCCCCCCCCCCCCACCCCCCCCCCCCCCCACCCCCCCCCCCCCCCACCCCCCCCCCCCCCCACCCCCCCCCCCCCCCACCCCCCCCCCCCCCCACCCCCCCCCCCCCCCACCCCCCCCCCCCCCCACCCCCCCCCCCCCCCACCCCCCCCCCCCCCCACCCCCCCCCCCCCCCACCCCCCCCCCCCCCCACCCCCCCCCCCCCCCACCCCCCCCCCCCCCCACCCCCCCCCCCCCCCACCCCCCCCCCCCCCCACCCCCCCCCCCCCCCACCCCCCCCCCCCCCCACCCCCCCCCCCCCCCACCCCCCCCCCCCCCCACCCCCCCCCCCCCCCACCCCCCCCCCCCCCCACCCCCCCCCCCCCCCACCCCCCCCCCCCCCCACCCCCCCCCCCCCCCACCCCCCCCCCCCCCCACCCCCCCCCCCCCCCACCCCCCCCCCCCCCCACCCCCCCCCCCCCCCACCCCCCCCCCCCCCCACCCCCCCCCCCCCCCACCCCCCCCCCCCCCCACCCCCCCCCCCCCCCACCCCCCCCCCCCCCCACCCCCCCCCCCCCCCACCCCCCCCCCCCCCCACCCCCCCCCCCCCCCACCCCCCCCCCCCCCCACCCCCCCCCCCCCCCACCCCCCCCCCCCCCCACCCCCCCCCCCCCCCACCCCCCCCCCCCCCCACCCCCCCCCCCCCCCACCCCCCCCCCCCCCCACCCCCCCCCCCCCCCACCCCCCCCCCCCCCCACCCCCCCCCCCCCCCACCCCCCCCCCCCCCCACCCCCCCCCCCCCCCACCCCCCCCCCCCCCCACCCCCCCCCCCCCCCACCCCCCCCCCCCCCCACCCCCCCCCCCCCCCACCCCCCCCCCCCCCCACCCCCCCCCCCCCCCACCCCCCCCCCCCCCCACCCCCCCCCCCCCCCACCCCCCCCCCCCCCCACCCCCCCCCCCCCCCACCCCCCCCCCCCCCCACCCCCCCCCCCCCCCACCCCCCCCCCCCCCCACCCCCCCCCCCCCCCACCCCCCCCCCCCCCCACCCCCCCCCCCCCCCACCCCCCCCCCCCCCCACCCCCCCCCCCCCCCACCCCCCCCCCCCCCCACCCCCCCCCCCCCCCACCCCCCCCCCCCCCCACCCCCCCCCCCCCCCACCCCCCCCCCCCCCCACCCCCCCCCCCCCCCACCCCCCCCCCCCCCCACCCCCCCCCCCCCCCACCCCCCCCCCCCCCCACCCCCCCCCCCCCCCACCCCCCCCCCCCCCCACCCCCCCCCCCCCCCACCCCCCCCCCCCCCCACCCCCCCCCCCCCCCACCCCCCCCCCCCCCCACCCCCCCCCCCCCCCACCCCCCCCCCCCCCCACCCCCCCCCCCCCCCACCCCCCCCCCCCCCCACCCCCCCCCCCCCCCACCCCCCCCCCCCCCCACCCCCCCCCCCCCCCACCCCCCCCCCCCCCCACCCCCCCCCCCCCCCACCCCCCCCCCCCCCCACCCCCCCCCCCCCCCACCCCCCCCCCCCCCCACCCCCCCCCCCCCCCACCCCCCCCCCCCCCCACCCCCCCCCCCCCCCACCCCCCCCCCCCCCCACCCCCCCCCCCCCCCACCCCCCCCCCCCCCCACCCCCCCCCCCCCCCACCCCCCCCCCCCCCCACCCCCCCCCCCCCCCACCCCCCCCCCCCCCCACCCCCCCCCCCCCCCACCCCCCCCCCCCCCCACCCCCCCCCCCCCCCACCCCCCCCCCCCCCCACCCCCCCCCCCCCCCACCCCCCCCCCCCCCCACCCCCCCCCCCCCCCACCCCCCCCCCCCCCCACCCCCCCCCCCCCCCACCCCCCCCCCCCCCCACCCCCCCCCCCCCCCACCCCCCCCCCCCCCCACCCCCCCCCCCCCCCACCCCCCCCCCCCCCCACCCCCCCCCCCCCCCACCCCCCCCCCCCCCCACCCCCCCCCCCCCCCACCCCCCCCCCCCCCCACCCCCCCCCCCCCCCACCCCCCCCCCCCCCCACCCCCCCCCCCCCCCACCCCCCCCCCCCCCCACCCCCCCCCCCCCCCACCCCCCCCCCCCCCCACCCCCCCCCCCCCCCACCCCCCCCCCCCCCCACCCCCCCCCCCCCCCACCCCCCCCCCCCCCCACCCCCCCCCCCCCCCACCCCCCCCCCCCCCCACCCCCCCCCCCCCCCACCCCCCCCCCCCCCCACCCCCCCCCCCCCCCACCCCCCCCCCCCCCCACCCCCCCCCCCCCCCACCCCCCCCCCCCCCCACCCCCCCCCCCCCCCACCCCCCCCCCCCCCCACCCCCCCCCCCCCCCACCCCCCCCCCCCCCCACCCCCCCCCCCCCCCACCCCCCCCCCCCCCCACCCCCCCCCCCCCCCACCCCCCCCCCCCCCCACCCCCCCCCCCCCCCACCCCCCCCCCCCCCCACCCCCCCCCCCCCCCACCCCCCCCCCCCCCCACCCCCCCCCCCCCCCACCCCCCCCCCCCCCCACCCCCCCCCCCCCCCACCCCCCCCCCCCCCCACCCCCCCCCCCCCCCACCCCCCCCCCCCCCCACCCCCCCCCCCCCCCACCCCCCCCCCCCCCCACCCCCCCCCCCCCCCACCCCCCCCCCCCCCCACCCCCCCCCCCCCCCACCCCCCCCCCCCCCCACCCCCCCCCCCCCCCACCCCCCCCCCCCCCCACCCCCCCCCCCCCCCACCCCCCCCCCCCCCCACCCCCCCCCCCCCCCACCCCCCCCCCCCCCCACCCCCCCCCCCCCCCACCCCCCCCCCCCCCCACCCCCCCCCCCCCCCACCCCCCCCCCCCCCCACCCCCCCCCCCCCCCACCCCCCCCCCCCCCCACCCCCCCCCCCCCCCACCCCCCCCCCCCCCCACCCCCCCCCCCCCCCACCCCCCCCCCCCCCCACCCCCCCCCCCCCCCACCCCCCCCCCCCCCCACCCCCCCCCCCCCCCACCCCCCCCCCCCCCCACCCCCCCCCCCCCCCACCCCCCCCCCCCCCCACCCCCCCCCCCCCCCACCCCCCCCCCCCCCCACCCCCCCCCCCCCCCACCCCCCCCCCCCCCCACCCCCCCCCCCCCCCACCCCCCCCCCCCCCCACCCCCCCCCCCCCCCACCCCCCCCCCCCCCCACCCCCCCCCCCCCCCACCCCCCCCCCCCCCCACCCCCCCCCCCCCCCACCCCCCCCCCCCCCCACCCCCCCCCCCCCCCACCCCCCCCCCCCCCCACCCCCCCCCCCCCCCACCCCCCCCCCCCCCCACCCCCCCCCCCCCCCACCCCCCCCCCCCCCCACCCCCCCCCCCCCCCACCCCCCCCCCCCCCCACCCCCCCCCCCCCCCACCCCCCCCCCCCCCCACCCCCCCCCCCCCCCACCCCCCCCCCCCCCCACCCCCCCCCCCCCCCACCCCCCCCCCCCCCCACCCCCCCCCCCCCCCACCCCCCCCCCCCCCCACCCCCCCCCCCCCCCACCCCCCCCCCCCCCCACCCCCCCCCCCCCCCACCCCCCCCCCCCCCCACCCCCCCCCCCCCCCACCCCCCCCCCCCCCCACCCCCCCCCCCCCCCACCCCCCCCCCCCCCCACCCCCCCCCCCCCCCACCCCCCCCCCCCCCCACCCCCCCCCCCCCCCACCCCCCCCCCCCCCCACCCCCCCCCCCCCCCACCCCCCCCCCCCCCCACCCCCCCCCCCCCCCACCCCCCCCCCCCCCCACCCCCCCCCCCCCCCACCCCCCCCCCCCCCCACCCCCCCCCCCCCCCACCCCCCCCCCCCCCCACCCCCCCCCCCCCCCACCCCCCCCCCCCCCCACCCCCCCCCCCCCCCACCCCCCCCCCCCCCCACCCCCCCCCCCCCCCACCCCCCCCCCCCCCCACCCCCCCCCCCCCCCACCCCCCCCCCCCCCCACCCCCCCCCCCCCCCACCCCCCCCCCCCCCCACCCCCCCCCCCCCCCACCCCCCCCCCCCCCCACCCCCCCCCCCCCCCACCCCCCCCCCCCCCCACCCCCCCCCCCCCCCACCCCCCCCCCCCCCCACCCCCCCCCCCCCCCACCCCCCCCCCCCCCCACCCCCCCCCCCCCCCACCCCCCCCCCCCCCCACCCCCCCCCCCCCCCACCCCCCCCCCCCCCCACCCCCCCCCCCCCCCACCCCCCCCCCCCCCCACCCCCCCCCCCCCCCACCCCCCCCCCCCCCCACCCCCCCCCCCCCCCACCCCCCCCCCCCCCCACCCCCCCCCCCCCCCACCCCCCCCCCCCCCCACCCCCCCCCCCCCCCACCCCCCCCCCCCCCCACCCCCCCCCCCCCCCACCCCCCCCCCCCCCCACCCCCCCCCCCCCCCACCCCCCCCCCCCCCCACCCCCCCCCCCCCCCACCCCCCCCCCCCCCCACCCCCCCCCCCCCCCACCCCCCCCCCCCCCCACCCCCCCCCCCCCCCACCCCCCCCCCCCCCCACCCCCCCCCCCCCCCACCCCCCCCCCCCCCCACCCCCCCCCCCCCCCACCCCCCCCCCCCCCCACCCCCCCCCCCCCCCACCCCCCCCCCCCCCCACCCCCCCCCCCCCCCACCCCCCCCCCCCCCCACCCCCCCCCCCCCCCACCCCCCCCCCCCCCCACCCCCCCCCCCCCCCACCCCCCCCCCCCCCCACCCCCCCCCCCCCCCACCCCCCCCCCCCCCCACCCCCCCCCCCCCCCACCCCCCCCCCCCCCCACCCCCCCCCCCCCCCACCCCCCCCCCCCCCCACCCCCCCCCCCCCCCACCCCCCCCCCCCCCCACCCCCCCCCCCCCCCACCCCCCCCCCCCCCCACCCCCCCCCCCCCCCACCCCCCCCCCCCCCCACCCCCCCCCCCCCCCACCCCCCCCCCCCCCCACCCCCCCCCCCCCCCACCCCCCCCCCCCCCCACCCCCCCCCCCCCCCACCCCCCCCCCCCCCCACCCCCCCCCCCCCCCACCCCCCCCCCCCCCCACCCCCCCCCCCCCCCACCCCCCCCCCCCCCCACCCCCCCCCCCCCCCACCCCCCCCCCCCCCCACCCCCCCCCCCCCCCACCCCCCCCCCCCCCCACCCCCCCCCCCCCCCACCCCCCCCCCCCCCCACCCCCCCCCCCCCCCACCCCCCCCCCCCCCCACCCCCCCCCCCCCCCACCCCCCCCCCCCCCCACCCCCCCCCCCCCCCACCCCCCCCCCCCCCCACCCCCCCCCCCCCCCACCCCCCCCCCCCCCCACCCCCCCCCCCCCCCACCCCCCCCCCCCCCCACCCCCCCCCCCCCCCACCCCCCCCCCCCCCCACCCCCCCCCCCCCCCACCCCCCCCCCCCCCCACCCCCCCCCCCCCCCACCCCCCCCCCCCCCCACCCCCCCCCCCCCCCACCCCCCCCCCCCCCCACCCCCCCCCCCCCCCACCCCCCCCCCCCCCCACCCCCCCCCCCCCCCACCCCCCCCCCCCCCCACCCCCCCCCCCCCCCACCCCCCCCCCCCCCCACCCCCCCCCCCCCCCACCCCCCCCCCCCCCCACCCCCCCCCCCCCCCACCCCCCCCCCCCCCCACCCCCCCCCCCCCCCACCCCCCCCCCCCCCCACCCCCCCCCCCCCCCACCCCCCCCCCCCCCCACCCCCCCCCCCCCCCACCCCCCCCCCCCCCCACCCCCCCCCCCCCCCACCCCCCCCCCCCCCCACCCCCCCCCCCCCCCACCCCCCCCCCCCCCCACCCCCCCCCCCCCCCACCCCCCCCCCCCCCCACCCCCCCCCCCCCCCACCCCCCCCCCCCCCCACCCCCCCCCCCCCCCACCCCCCCCCCCCCCCACCCCCCCCCCCCCCCACCCCCCCCCCCCCCCACCCCCCCCCCCCCCCACCCCCCCCCCCCCCCACCCCCCCCCCCCCCCACCCCCCCCCCCCCCCACCCCCCCCCCCCCCCACCCCCCCCCCCCCCCACCCCCCCCCCCCCCCACCCCCCCCCCCCCCCACCCCCCCCCCCCCCCACCCCCCCCCCCCCCCACCCCCCCCCCCCCCCACCCCCCCCCCCCCCCACCCCCCCCCCCCCCCACCCCCCCCCCCCCCCACCCCCCCCCCCCCCCACCCCCCCCCCCCCCCACCCCCCCCCCCCCCCACCCCCCCCCCCCCCCACCCCCCCCCCCCCCCACCCCCCCCCCCCCCCACCCCCCCCCCCCCCCACCCCCCCCCCCCCCCACCCCCCCCCCCCCCCACCCCCCCCCCCCCCCACCCCCCCCCCCCCCCACCCCCCCCCCCCCCCACCCCCCCCCCCCCCCACCCCCCCCCCCCCCCACCCCCCCCCCCCCCCACCCCCCCCCCCCCCCACCCCCCCCCCCCCCCACCCCCCCCCCCCCCCACCCCCCCCCCCCCCCACCCCCCCCCCCCCCCACCCCCCCCCCCCCCCACCCCCCCCCCCCCCCACCCCCCCCCCCCCCCACCCCCCCCCCCCCCCACCCCCCCCCCCCCCCACCCCCCCCCCCCCCCACCCCCCCCCCCCCCCACCCCCCCCCCCCCCCACCCCCCCCCCCCCCCACCCCCCCCCCCCCCCACCCCCCCCCCCCCCCACCCCCCCCCCCCCCCACCCCCCCCCCCCCCCACCCCCCCCCCCCCCCACCCCCCCCCCCCCCCACCCCCCCCCCCCCCCACCCCCCCCCCCCCCCACCCCCCCCCCCCCCCACCCCCCCCCCCCCCCACCCCCCCCCCCCCCCACCCCCCCCCCCCCCCACCCCCCCCCCCCCCCACCCCCCCCCCCCCCCACCCCCCCCCCCCCCCACCCCCCCCCCCCCCCACCCCCCCCCCCCCCCACCCCCCCCCCCCCCCACCCCCCCCCCCCCCCACCCCCCCCCCCCCCCACCCCCCCCCCCCCCCACCCCCCCCCCCCCCCACCCCCCCCCCCCCCCACCCCCCCCCCCCCCCACCCCCCCCCCCCCCCACCCCCCCCCCCCCCCACCCCCCCCCCCCCCCACCCCCCCCCCCCCCCACCCCCCCCCCCCCCCACCCCCCCCCCCCCCCACCCCCCCCCCCCCCCACCCCCCCCCCCCCCCACCCCCCCCCCCCCCCACCCCCCCCCCCCCCCACCCCCCCCCCCCCCCACCCCCCCCCCCCCCCACCCCCCCCCCCCCCCACCCCCCCCCCCCCCCACCCCCCCCCCCCCCCACCCCCCCCCCCCCCCACCCCCCCCCCCCCCCACCCCCCCCCCCCCCCACCCCCCCCCCCCCCCACCCCCCCCCCCCCCCACCCCCCCCCCCCCCCACCCCCCCCCCCCCCCACCCCCCCCCCCCCCCACCCCCCCCCCCCCCCACCCCCCCCCCCCCCCACCCCCCCCCCCCCCCACCCCCCCCCCCCCCCACCCCCCCCCCCCCCCACCCCCCCCCCCCCCCACCCCCCCCCCCCCCCACCCCCCCCCCCCCCCACCCCCCCCCCCCCCCACCCCCCCCCCCCCCCACCCCCCCCCCCCCCCACCCCCCCCCCCCCCCACCCCCCCCCCCCCCCACCCCCCCCCCCCCCCACCCCCCCCCCCCCCCACCCCCCCCCCCCCCCACCCCCCCCCCCCCCCACCCCCCCCCCCCCCCACCCCCCCCCCCCCCCACCCCCCCCCCCCCCCACCCCCCCCCCCCCCCACCCCCCCCCCCCCCCACCCCCCCCCCCCCCCACCCCCCCCCCCCCCCACCCCCCCCCCCCCCCACCCCCCCCCCCCCCCACCCCCCCCCCCCCCCACCCCCCCCCCCCCCCACCCCCCCCCCCCCCCACCCCCCCCCCCCCCCACCCCCCCCCCCCCCCACCCCCCCCCCCCCCCACCCCCCCCCCCCCCCACCCCCCCCCCCCCCCACCCCCCCCCCCCCCCACCCCCCCCCCCCCCCACCCCCCCCCCCCCCCACCCCCCCCCCCCCCCACCCCCCCCCCCCCCCACCCCCCCCCCCCCCCACCCCCCCCCCCCCCCACCCCCCCCCCCCCCCACCCCCCCCCCCCCCCACCCCCCCCCCCCCCCACCCCCCCCCCCCCCCACCCCCCCCCCCCCCCACCCCCCCCCCCCCCCACCCCCCCCCCCCCCCACCCCCCCCCCCCCCCACCCCCCCCCCCCCCCACCCCCCCCCCCCCCCACCCCCCCCCCCCCCCACCCCCCCCCCCCCCCACCCCCCCCCCCCCCCACCCCCCCCCCCCCCCACCCCCCCCCCCCCCCACCCCCCCCCCCCCCCACCCCCCCCCCCCCCCACCCCCCCCCCCCCCCACCCCCCCCCCCCCCCACCCCCCCCCCCCCCCACCCCCCCCCCCCCCCACCCCCCCCCCCCCCCACCCCCCCCCCCCCCCACCCCCCCCCCCCCCCACCCCCCCCCCCCCCCACCCCCCCCCCCCCCCACCCCCCCCCCCCCCCACCCCCCCCCCCCCCCACCCCCCCCCCCCCCCACCCCCCCCCCCCCCCACCCCCCCCCCCCCCCACCCCCCCCCCCCCCCACCCCCCCCCCCCCCCACCCCCCCCCCCCCCCACCCCCCCCCCCCCCCACCCCCCCCCCCCCCCACCCCCCCCCCCCCCCACCCCCCCCCCCCCCCACCCCCCCCCCCCCCCACCCCCCCCCCCCCCCACCCCCCCCCCCCCCCACCCCCCCCCCCCCCCACCCCCCCCCCCCCCCACCCCCCCCCCCCCCCACCCCCCCCCCCCCCCACCCCCCCCCCCCCCCACCCCCCCCCCCCCCCACCCCCCCCCCCCCCCACCCCCCCCCCCCCCCACCCCCCCCCCCCCCCACCCCCCCCCCCCCCCACCCCCCCCCCCCCCCACCCCCCCCCCCCCCCACCCCCCCCCCCCCCCACCCCCCCCCCCCCCCACCCCCCCCCCCCCCCACCCCCCCCCCCCCCCACCCCCCCCCCCCCCCACCCCCCCCCCCCCCCACCCCCCCCCCCCCCCACCCCCCCCCCCCCCCACCCCCCCCCCCCCCCACCCCCCCCCCCCCCCACCCCCCCCCCCCCCCACCCCCCCCCCCCCCCACCCCCCCCCCCCCCCACCCCCCCCCCCCCCCACCCCCCCCCCCCCCCACCCCCCCCCCCCCCCACCCCCCCCCCCCCCCACCCCCCCCCCCCCCCACCCCCCCCCCCCCCCACCCCCCCCCCCCCCCACCCCCCCCCCCCCCCACCCCCCCCCCCCCCCACCCCCCCCCCCCCCCACCCCCCCCCCCCCCCACCCCCCCCCCCCCCCACCCCCCCCCCCCCCCACCCCCCCCCCCCCCCACCCCCCCCCCCCCCCACCCCCCCCCCCCCCCACCCCCCCCCCCCCCCACCCCCCCCCCCCCCCACCCCCCCCCCCCCCCACCCCCCCCCCCCCCCACCCCCCCCCCCCCCCACCCCCCCCCCCCCCCACCCCCCCCCCCCCCCACCCCCCCCCCCCCCCACCCCCCCCCCCCCCCACCCCCCCCCCCCCCCACCCCCCCCCCCCCCCACCCCCCCCCCCCCCCACCCCCCCCCCCCCCCACCCCCCCCCCCCCCCACCCCCCCCCCCCCCCACCCCCCCCCCCCCCCACCCCCCCCCCCCCCCACCCCCCCCCCCCCCCACCCCCCCCCCCCCCCACCCCCCCCCCCCCCCACCCCCCCCCCCCCCCACCCCCCCCCCCCCCCACCCCCCCCCCCCCCCACCCCCCCCCCCCCCCACCCCCCCCCCCCCCCACCCCCCCCCCCCCCCACCCCCCCCCCCCCCCACCCCCCCCCCCCCCCACCCCCCCCCCCCCCCACCCCCCCCCCCCCCCACCCCCCCCCCCCCCCACCCCCCCCCCCCCCCACCCCCCCCCCCCCCCACCCCCCCCCCCCCCCACCCCCCCCCCCCCCCACCCCCCCCCCCCCCCACCCCCCCCCCCCCCCACCCCCCCCCCCCCCCACCCCCCCCCCCCCCCACCCCCCCCCCCCCCCACCCCCCCCCCCCCCCACCCCCCCCCCCCCCCACCCCCCCCCCCCCCCACCCCCCCCCCCCCCCACCCCCCCCCCCCCCCACCCCCCCCCCCCCCCACCCCCCCCCCCCCCCACCCCCCCCCCCCCCCACCCCCCCCCCCCCCCACCCCCCCCCCCCCCCACCCCCCCCCCCCCCCACCCCCCCCCCCCCCCACCCCCCCCCCCCCCCACCCCCCCCCCCCCCCACCCCCCCCCCCCCCCACCCCCCCCCCCCCCCACCCCCCCCCCCCCCCACCCCCCCCCCCCCCCACCCCCCCCCCCCCCCACCCCCCCCCCCCCCCACCCCCCCCCCCCCCCACCCCCCCCCCCCCCCACCCCCCCCCCCCCCCACCCCCCCCCCCCCCCACCCCCCCCCCCCCCCACCCCCCCCCCCCCCCACCCCCCCCCCCCCCCACCCCCCCCCCCCCCCACCCCCCCCCCCCCCCACCCCCCCCCCCCCCCACCCCCCCCCCCCCCCACCCCCCCCCCCCCCCACCCCCCCCCCCCCCCACCCCCCCCCCCCCCCACCCCCCCCCCCCCCCACCCCCCCCCCCCCCCACCCCCCCCCCCCCCCACCCCCCCCCCCCCCCACCCCCCCCCCCCCCCACCCCCCCCCCCCCCCACCCCCCCCCCCCCCCACCCCCCCCCCCCCCCACCCCCCCCCCCCCCCACCCCCCCCCCCCCCCACCCCCCCCCCCCCCCACCCCCCCCCCCCCCCACCCCCCCCCCCCCCCACCCCCCCCCCCCCCCACCCCCCCCCCCCCCCACCCCCCCCCCCCCCCACCCCCCCCCCCCCCCACCCCCCCCCCCCCCCACCCCCCCCCCCCCCCACCCCCCCCCCCCCCCACCCCCCCCCCCCCCCACCCCCCCCCCCCCCCACCCCCCCCCCCCCCCACCCCCCCCCCCCCCCACCCCCCCCCCCCCCCACCCCCCCCCCCCCCCACCCCCCCCCCCCCCCACCCCCCCCCCCCCCCACCCCCCCCCCCCCCCACCCCCCCCCCCCCCCACCCCCCCCCCCCCCCACCCCCCCCCCCCCCCACCCCCCCCCCCCCCCACCCCCCCCCCCCCCCACCCCCCCCCCCCCCCACCCCCCCCCCCCCCCACCCCCCCCCCCCCCCACCCCCCCCCCCCCCCACCCCCCCCCCCCCCCACCCCCCCCCCCCCCCACCCCCCCCCCCCCCCACCCCCCCCCCCCCCCACCCCCCCCCCCCCCCACCCCCCCCCCCCCCCACCCCCCCCCCCCCCCACCCCCCCCCCCCCCCACCCCCCCCCCCCCCCACCCCCCCCCCCCCCCACCCCCCCCCCCCCCCACCCCCCCCCCCCCCCACCCCCCCCCCCCCCCACCCCCCCCCCCCCCCACCCCCCCCCCCCCCCACCCCCCCCCCCCCCCACCCCCCCCCCCCCCCACCCCCCCCCCCCCCCACCCCCCCCCCCCCCCACCCCCCCCCCCCCCCACCCCCCCCCCCCCCCACCCCCCCCCCCCCCCACCCCCCCCCCCCCCCACCCCCCCCCCCCCCCACCCCCCCCCCCCCCCACCCCCCCCCCCCCCCACCCCCCCCCCCCCCCACCCCCCCCCCCCCCCACCCCCCCCCCCCCCCACCCCCCCCCCCCCCCACCCCCCCCCCCCCCCACCCCCCCCCCCCCCCACCCCCCCCCCCCCCCACCCCCCCCCCCCCCCACCCCCCCCCCCCCCCACCCCCCCCCCCCCCCACCCCCCCCCCCCCCCACCCCCCCCCCCCCCCACCCCCCCCCCCCCCCACCCCCCCCCCCCCCCACCCCCCCCCCCCCCCACCCCCCCCCCCCCCCACCCCCCCCCCCCCCCACCCCCCCCCCCCCCCACCCCCCCCCCCCCCCACCCCCCCCCCCCCCCACCCCCCCCCCCCCCCACCCCCCCCCCCCCCCACCCCCCCCCCCCCCCACCCCCCCCCCCCCCCACCCCCCCCCCCCCCCACCCCCCCCCCCCCCCACCCCCCCCCCCCCCCACCCCCCCCCCCCCCCACCCCCCCCCCCCCCCACCCCCCCCCCCCCCCACCCCCCCCCCCCCCCACCCCCCCCCCCCCCCACCCCCCCCCCCCCCCACCCCCCCCCCCCCCCACCCCCCCCCCCCCCCACCCCCCCCCCCCCCCACCCCCCCCCCCCCCCACCCCCCCCCCCCCCCACCCCCCCCCCCCCCCACCCCCCCCCCCCCCCACCCCCCCCCCCCCCCACCCCCCCCCCCCCCCACCCCCCCCCCCCCCCACCCCCCCCCCCCCCCACCCCCCCCCCCCCCCACCCCCCCCCCCCCCCACCCCCCCCCCCCCCCACCCCCCCCCCCCCCCACCCCCCCCCCCCCCCACCCCCCCCCCCCCCCACCCCCCCCCCCCCCCACCCCCCCCCCCCCCCACCCCCCCCCCCCCCCACCCCCCCCCCCCCCCACCCCCCCCCCCCCCCACCCCCCCCCCCCCCCACCCCCCCCCCCCCCCACCCCCCCCCCCCCCCACCCCCCCCCCCCCCCACCCCCCCCCCCCCCCACCCCCCCCCCCCCCCACCCCCCCCCCCCCCCACCCCCCCCCCCCCCCACCCCCCCCCCCCCCCACCCCCCCCCCCCCCCACCCCCCCCCCCCCCCACCCCCCCCCCCCCCCACCCCCCCCCCCCCCCACCCC
>NC_059434.1:85688586-85703586 GCF_021028975.2 Sphaerodactylus townsendi
G
Source organism: Sphaerodactylus townsendi (assembly GCF_021028975.2). Lineage (NCBI taxonomy): Eukaryota > Metazoa > Chordata > Lepidosauria > Squamata > Sphaerodactylidae > Sphaerodactylus > Sphaerodactylus townsendi. The sequence continues at coordinate 85,688,588 of NC_059434.1, forward strand.
TGAGGGGGGAAGGGCAAGGAGTTTGTAAGCCCCTTTGAGTCTCCTATAGGAGAGAAGGGGGGAATATAAATCCAACTCCTTCTTCTCTTCTTCTTCTTAAATACGTGGATGCTACAACGCACACATTAAAAAGAGTTCTGAGAAAAACCGCGACTAGCCAAATATCACCCAGCAGGCTTCATGTGGAGGAGGTGATCAAACCCGGTTCTCCAGATTAGAGCACGCCTGCTTTTCTTACCCACTACACCATGCTGCTCTGACGGCTCCCAAAACAGCTTGCCCGTTCAGTGCCTCCAGCTACACCCGTGATCCAATTTGTCCCACGACTCCCCCCCCCCCCCCCCCCCCGGTCTGGGTCGCAGCTCGTTTCTACCCTTTGGTACCTCTGCTGGAAACGAGGCTCGCGCCATTCCGATAGGCCCTCCTCTCTTCCCGGGGATTGAAGAGCTGCTCCCTCTCGCTTTGCAGAATGCTCTGCAGTTTCCTCTCCTGCACGATCAGCTTCAGTCGCTTCACACGCTCCCCAGAGCTGGAAATGAAGTCGGGGCGCCGCAGGACAAGGGCCTCCTAAGCCAGGAAATATATATATATATATTTAAAGGAGGAGGAGCTGATTAAAGCGAGGAGGAGATGAGGGAAACGAGCTCAGCCGTCAGCCAGAGCGCTGAGAGATACAACTCTGCAGAGGAGAAAAGCATTGCTGCGTCGGACGCAAGATCGCCCCCCAAAGCCGGAGGGACCTCTCTGCGGGCCTTGTTAACAAATGCTTTGATGTTCAACGGCCAACTGTCAAGGCCGGGAAGGAACACAGTTATGAAGTTGTAAGAAAAGGGCCAACACCGTAAAAACTTGCACTTAAATACGCAAGACAAATCTGGTACAATACACAGGGGTAGGCAAGGAAGATCTAGAAGAAACACAGGAGGCCTCCAAAGTGGAAGCAATGCATGGGAAAATTAGTTTAGAAGAAGGGGTTTCACAAGATCTAAGGGTGCCAACCTCTCAGAGAGGGTTAGAGATCTCCCAGAATTACAACTGATCTCCAGACAACAGAGATCCGTTTACCCTGGAGAAGACAGCTGCTTTGGAGGGTGGGCTCCATATTTTGGGAGCTGTAAGAGCACCAGGGGGCATTCATTGAAAATGCTGGGGGGAAGAATTAGGACTAATAAAAGGAAACACTTCTTCACGCAACGTGTGATTGGTGTTTGGAATATGCTGCCACAGGAGGTGGTGATGGCCACTCACCTGGATAGCTTTAAAAGGGGCTTGGACAGATTTATGAAGTCGATTTATGGCTACCAATCTTGATCCTCCTTGATCTCAGATTGCAAATGCCTTAACAGTCCAGGTGCTCGGGAGCAATAGCCGCAGAAGGCCATTGATTTCACATCCTGCATGTGAGCTCCCAAAGGCACCTGGTGGGCCACTGCAAGTAGCAGAGAGCTGGACTAGATGGACTCTGGTCTGATCCAGCAGGCTTGTTCTTATGTTCTTATGTGAAAAGGGGCTGGAATTCATGGCAGGCCTGGCCAGAGGTGTACCGCTAAAGGGGACATGGGTAAACCAATGCCCCCGGGTGCATGCCATGGGGGTTGCCGGGCACTGGCCAGGGTCCCCGCAGCGTGGCAACTCAGCCAGCGCCCGGTGGCTCCCCTTGTGCCAGGGCGTGAGTAATTTGCTGCAGCCACAGGCCAGCTCCCGCCCCTTCATGGATATCATGGACTGCCCAAAAGACAAATCAGCGGGCTCTAATCCAGCCTGAACTCTCAAACCAAGTTCTGAAATCTCAAATCAAATCAAGCCTGAATTCTCCCAAGATACAAAATAACAAAAGTGAAATCTATTGCATTTTGGCCTCATCATGAGAAGACAAAACTCACTGGAAAAGACAATAAGATTAGGAAAAGTTGAAGGCAGCAGGAAGGAGGAGGAGGAGGAGGAGGAGGAGGAAGAGGAGCTTGGATTTATACCCGCCTTTCTCCCCCGGAAGGAGACTCAAAGGGGCTTACAAACTCCTTCCCTTCTCCTCCCCACAACAGACACCCTGTGAGGTAGATGGGGCTGAGAGAGAGTTCAGAGAGAACTGTGACTGGCCCAAGGTCACCCAACAGGCTTCATGTGGAGGAGCGGGGAAACAAATCCAGTTCACCAGATTAGAGTCCACCACTCATGTGGAAGAGTGGGGGCTCAAACCCGGTTCTCTAGATTCAAGTCCAGCGCTCTTAACCACTATGCCACTCTGGCTCAGGAAAAGAGGAAGGCCCAAAATGAGACGGATCAACCCAATCAAGGAAGCCGCGGCCCTCCATTTGCAAGACCTGAGGAAGGATGTAAGAGAGAGGATGTTTTGGAGGTCACTCATTCATAGAGTCCCCTGAAGTTGGACATCACTTGATGGCACATAACATGCATCAAGTGCATTGTTGCATGGCCCAAACCTCTGGCAAAAAAGTAGAATGGAAGACAATGAATCCTCTTAGGCAGCGGCCCAGCCCAACCAACGGTTAAGTTTCTCTCTCTTTTTAAATAGAAAGGGACAGTACTTGCTGACAAACACAGTACCCTCCACCACACACAGAGAGAGCCATATGTTTGGTTCCCATTAAGACACTGAGTGCCTTTTAAGCAGCCAAACCCCCCACACAGACCCCACAGCAAAAGCCAGACAAACAGCCCGAGAGCAGAGTCTGGATTTTACCTGCAGCGACAGTTTCGCGTAAGGAGGGGGCGGCTCGTTCTCAACGTCTCTCGCTGGAGCCGTCAGACGCACCTGGAGGCCACCGGGCTCCTCGGACCAGTTCTTCTCCCGGAGGGGCTCTCGCCACGGCTTGGTGCTGCTCAGCGGTTCGAACCAGGAGGGGCCGGGGTCCAGAATGACGCCAGGTCCGGGTTCTTTCTGCGGGTCGGATTTTAAATCCTCCGCCGGAACAAACCAGGAAACTCCTAGCAGGGGAGAAAAGACAAACCAAACAAAAAAAAAAGTTTTTAGAAGAACACAAGAGTTTGCTTCCAAGATACCAGGGCAGAGAAATGGGGACCTTCCTTGATGCTGTTGAATGTTTTGTTGATAACTCTCATCTTTTTTTTTTCAAAAACCAAAACAAGAAAAAGATCAAAATCCAGCAACTAATAACAACTAGAAAAAAAACAAAGTAGAAACAAAACAATCTCAACAGTGGTCGCAGATCTACACAGAAGTTAAGAACATAAGAACATAAGAACAAGCCAGCTGAATCAGACCAGAGTCCATCTAGTCCAGCACTCTGCTACTCGCAGTGGCCCACCAGGTGCCTTTGGGAGCTCACGTGCAGGAGGTGAAAGCAATGGCCTTCTGCTGCTCCCGATCACCTGGACTGTTAAGGCATTTGCAATCTCAGATCAAAGAGGATCAAGATTGGTAGCCATAAATCGACTTCTCCTCCATAAATCTGTCCAAGCCCCTTGTCCAAGTTTGAGGAGGTTTCAACAGCAGGCATTTTTTTTTAAGGGTGGGAAGGATTTGGGCCTTGTTATTTTATCTTTGGTTTTAGGTGGGGATGTTTTAACTGTTCTTGCAGGCTGTCTGGACCCAAGAGAAGGCAGGATATAAATGTTCAAATAAATCACTTAAATGTTTCCAAATCTGTAAAAATAAGTCCACATGCAATTGTCATATACCATATTTTCAAATACTGATGAAGCGTCATGAAGACCCTGATTTACAAGCCCACTTTCAGGATAATTTATGCTATATCAGCAGGCTTTTTGCCTGGCAGAGTAATCTCTTCTGCCTCCACGTTTACACAAGACAGAAACAAGTTTCCATTTGGTCTGTTTTAGATTGACATGTTTGTTTTTAATAGTCAAGACATCCCCAGCAGTGATCACAGAACGAACTCCGGCATTGTTGAAGTTCAGTCCATTTGTATTCCTGTTGCATCTGTGGACTGATCTTCCCTCTCGTGCATTTATGCAAGGACTTGTCTGTGGTGAATGATACTGTCACAAACAAACAAACAAACAAACAAACAAACAAACAAGCAAGCAAGCAAGGAAGGAAGGAAGGAAGGAAGGAAGGAAGGAAGGAAGGAAGGAAGGAAGGAAGGAAGGAAGGAAGGAAGGAAGGAAGGAAGGAAGGAAGGAAGGAAGGAAGGAAGGAAGGAAGGAAGGAAGGAAGGAAGGAACCCAGCACGGCATCAAAACCATCCATTTCCCAAGCCAAGGCAAACATGTTCCTCCCATGTGGTCCCCCGGCCATTTAAAACACACACCCTCTCACCCAGGCAAAACTGGGTTTAATCACTGCCTGGTGTTTTCACATGATCGACCCCTCTGAAAATCCCTAGATCTTCTCTTACACAGGAGGAGGGTAAAGCATTGTTGTGGGCTACCAGATCAGCCCAATGCCCCCTTCCGTCAGGAAGAAGAAGAAGAAGAAGAAGAAGAAGAAGAAGAAGAAGAAGAGTTTGGATTTATATCCCCCCCTTTCTCTCCTGAAGGGAAACTCAAAGGGGCTTACAATCTCCTTGCCTTTCCCCCCTCACAACAAACACCCTGTGAGGTAGGTGGGGCTGAGAGAGCTCCGAGAAGCTGTGACTAGCCCAAGGTCACCCAGCTGGCGTGTGTGGGAGTGTACAGGCTAATCTGAATTCCCCAGATAAGCCTCCACAGCTCAGGCGGCAGAGCTGGGAATCAAACCCGGTTCCTCCAGATTAGATACACAAGCTCTTAACCTCCTACTGGGTCAGTCCGCTGACTCACTCACCAGCTGGCATGTGTTGGAGTGCACAAGCTAATCTGGTTCCCCAGATAAACCTCCACAGCTCAAGTGGCAGAGCGGGGCATCAGACCGGTTCTCCAGAGTGCACCTGCTCTTAACAACTACACCACACTGGCTCTCCAAGGAAAACCTCTTGTCTTGAAAACACTACGAAGTTATCGTAAGTCAGCTGTGACGTCACAGCAACAGGAACAGAAAAATCCAGTCACACAAAGAAACAGATCGAATTCTCAATGTGGCCCATAAATCTCCTTCCATTCACAAAAGACACAGTGGTCATCAGAGACCTTGCAGCCATTTCAGCTTGTGCCTCGCTGGCCTTTTCTCCGCAAGCAAGCCGCTCGGTTGCCTCTTTGGTTTGCCCTGGCTTCCGCAGAACAGCCCGTCCGGACGAGTCAACTCGTCTTCGTTCCAGCGATCTCCCCGCAGCTTCGTCTGGCTGGATGTCGGCGTGGGGAAAGTCAAGCCGACGTCTCGAGTGTGCTTTTTCGTCGCGCTGTTCACTATCTCAAAGTCTCCTGCAGGGAGAAAGAAAAGAACAACAGGGCTGGGCGTGGCAGGAAACGAGTTGAACAGGGTCTCTGGCAATGCACAGCAAGCATCGGCGGCATAAAGCCAACAGACGACCGCAGCATCTCTAGCCTATGACCCCAAACCCCACAGAGGCTGGACATTTGGGCACAGGAAGAGTCACAGCTCAGTGGAAGAGCCTCTATTTAGAAGGTACCGGGTTCAATTCCCGGCACCTCCAGTTAAAAGGACCAAGCGGCAGGTGATGGGAAAGACCTCAGCCTCAGACCCAAGATAAGCTGCTACCAGTATTAAAAGTGTTTATTAAAAAGCACACCGTTATAAGCTCTTTCTTTGAGGCTTCCCATTCTGCCAAAAATCCCGCTCAAGATCAGGCAGCGGTTCAAGCACAGTGGCACTGAATGACTGCAGGTAGTGGTTTCAAGCCAACCTGCTGCAACAGACAGAAAGAACTTGGGTGCTGTGTGGTTTCCGGGCTGTCTGGCCGTGTTCTAGCAGCATTCTCTCCTGACGTTTCGCCTGCATCTGTGGCTGGCATCTGCAGAGGATCTGATGTTGGGAAAGCAAGTGGAGTATATATATCTGTTGGAGTGTCCAGGGTGGGTGAAGAAACATTGTCTGTGAGTAACAAAGAAGGCAACCAGGTCAATAGTTGAGGGCATCTGAATAGACGTATGAGTAACAATGAAGTCTATAGAACTTGGCTGCCAGTGTTGAAAAATACTAGAGTCAAGACAGTGTCTACCCAGCTCCACACAAACACAGGATGACCATAGACAAAGGAAACAAAGGCCAGGATACTTCTATTCAGATGGTCCCACCAGTGACCTTGCTATCTCCATTGTTACTCCCATGCTATAGACTTCATTGTTACTCATACTTCTATTCAGATGCCCTCAACTATTGACCTGGTTGCCTTCTTTGTTACTCACAATGTTTCTTCATCCACCCTGGACACTCCAACAGATATACTCCACTTGCTTTCCCAACATCAGATTCTCTGAAGATGCCAGCCACAGATGCAGGCGAAACGTCAAGAGAGAATGCTGCTAGAACACGGCCAGACAGCCCGGAAACTACACAGCACCCAAGTGATTCCGGCCGTGAAAGCCTTCAACAATACAATATAGAATGCCTCAAAGCACCAGACATGAGACCATCATGTCCATGTCTTCTTGCGTAGGGATGTAAAGTCAATAAGGTAATTTATAATACAAAAAGTTAAAAACTCAAAACCAACACAGGGACACACACACACACACAAAATCTGCCAAAGCCATTCCGTCATAAGATCATAGTTCTACCACCACCAGAGTTTTCATTAACAGTTGTCTTTCAAAACTCACCAGGTTAAATTTGTAACCATCGTGTAGGTGGACAGCTGGGGCTTTCAACTCAACAAGGGGCAATGTTTTGATAACGGACAATGTGCAGAAAGGCAAAGTTTCCACACCCAGTACAAGCAGCCAAGTGCGGGATCACAGAGGAGTTGACATCTGCCCAGGATTGTCCCTACAGTGCTCTAAATGTGTGCTAGCTGATACCAGTATGAATAAATAACACTGACCTTGACGGGCTAAGCATCTGATTCGGTATGAGGCAGCTTCGTAAGAACATAAGAACTAGCCTGCTGGATCAGACCAGAATCCATCCAGTCCAGCATTCTGCTACTCGCAGTGGCCTACCAGGTGCCTTTGGGAACTTCATATGAGGCCCTGCGCTTAGTGGTAGAGTACCAGTCTGAGTCAGCAGCGTGATGCGGCAGCCAAGAAAGCCAATGCAATTCTGGGATGCATCAATAAGAGCACGGTGTCTAGATCGAGGGAAGTGATTGTACCGCTCTACTCTGCATTGGTCAGACCTCACCTAGAGTACTGTGTTCAGCTCTCAGAACCACAATTTAAAAGGATATTGAGAAGCTGGAACGTGTCCAGAGGAGGGTGACCAAAATGGTAAAAGGTCTGAAATCCATGCCCTGCGAGGAGAGACTTAGGGAGCTGGGGATGTTTAATCTGGAGAGAAAATGTGGGGGGGGGGGGGGGCTGATAAATATGTTTAAATATCTGAAAGGATGCCATGTCAAAGAGGGAGCAAGCTTGTCTTCTGCTGGCTCAGAGACTAGGACACAGAGCAAAGGATTCCAGGTGCAGTAAAAGAGATTCCACCGAAACATTAGGAAGAACTTTCCAACTGTCAGGGCTGTTCGATAGTGCAATTCACCGCCTCAGATAGTGGTGGAGTCTCCTTCTTTGGGGGGTTTTAAACAGAGGCTGGATGAACATATGTCGGGAGTGCCTTGACTGTGTGTTCCTGCATTGCAAGAAGTTGGACTTGATGGCCCTTAGGGGTCTCTTCCAACTCTATGATTCTATGAATATCTGCCTGGCAGGCAGAAGGTCCCAGGTTCAATCCCTGACATCTCCAGCTAAAAGGACCAGTCAGCATAAGAACATAAGAACATAAGAACACGCCAGCTGGATCAGACCAGAGTCCATCTAGTCCAGCTCTCTGCTACTCGCAGTGGCCCACCAGGTGCCTTTGGGAGCTCACGTGCAGGAGGTGAAAGGAACGGCCTTCTGCGGCTGTTGCTCCCGATCACCTGGACTGTTAAGGCATTTGCAATCTCAGATCAAAAAGTTCAAGACTGGTAGCCATAAATTGACTTCTCCTCCATAAATCTGTCCAAGCCCCTTTTAAAGCTATCCAGGTGAGTGGCCATCACCACCTCCTGTGGCAGCATATGCCAAACACCAATCACACGTTGCGTGAAGAAGTGTTTCCTTTTATTAGTCCTAATTCTTCCCCCCAGCATTTTCAATGGATGCCCCCTGGTTCTAGTATTGTGAGAAAGAGAGAAAAATTTCTCTCTGTCAACATTTTCTACCCCATGCATAATTTTATAGACTTCAATCATATCCCCCCTCAGCAGCCTCCTCTCCAAACTAAAGAGTCCCGAACGCTGCAGCCTCTCCTCATAAGGAAGGTGCTCCAGTCCCTCAATCATCCTTGTTGCCCTTCTCTGCACTTTTTCTATCTCCTCAATATCCTTTTTGAGATGTGGCGACCAGAACTGAACACAGTTACTCCAAGTGCGGTCGCACCACGGCTTTATATAAGGGCACGACAATCCTTGCAGTTTTATTATCAACTCCTTTCCTAATGATCCCCAGCATAGAGTTTGCCTTTTTCACAGCTGCCATGCATTGAGTTGACATTCCCATGGAACTATCAACTAAGACGCCCAAATCCCTTTCCTGGTCTGTGACTGATAGCACTGACCCCTGTAGCATGTATGTGATGAGCAAGACCTCAGCAGGTGATGAGCAAGACCTCAGCCTCACACCCCGGAGTGCTGCCGCCAGTCTGAGCAGACGATACTGACGGCATCACGTCTATTCGAGGAATCTGGTCCGTGGCCATATCTTCAGCTAGCCTCAGTAAGAAGGCAGAAAACAAACCATTCCAGCAAGGCTTTTAGCTTTTAGATGCCCAAGGAGAGCCATCTCTTAAAATAGAAAGCAATTAATAACTCCAACACACACGAATGATCAAGCCAATGGACAAACAGGCTTCAAATCCATTTGGTGCCTTTTGTTCACACAGCCTTTTATATAACCCAAATTAAATGGTGTGTGTGTGTGTGTGTGTGTGTGTGTGCGTGTGTGTGTGTGTGAGAGAGAGAGAGAGAGAGAGAGAGAGTGAGAGAGAGAGAGGTGTGTGTGTGTGTGTGTGTGTGAGAGAGAGAGAGAGAGAGAGAGAGAGTGAGAGAGAGAGAGGTGTGTGTGTGTGTGTGTGTGTGAGAGAGAGAGAGAGAGAGAGAGAGAGTGAGAGAGAGAGAGGTGTGTGTGTGTGTGTGTGTGTGAGAGAGAGAGAGAGAGACAGAGAGTCTGAACATACATCAAAAAAAAAGCCATGGTTGCTGACTCGCACTTTGGAGTAACTGTGTTGTTCAGTCTCTGGTCACACATCTCAAAAAAAAGGATATCGGGAAGAAGAGATAGAAAAAAGAAGTACGAAGGGCAACTAGCGAGGATGATTAGAGGGACTGGAGCACCTTCCTTATAGGGAGGAGGCTGCAGCGCTTGGGGACTCTTGAGTTTGGAGAGGAGACAGCTGAGGGGGGATATGATCGAAGTCTATAAAATTATGCATGGGGTAGAAAATGTGGACAGAGAGAAATTTTTCTCTCTTTCTCACAATACTAGAACCAGGGGGCATCCATTGAAAATGCTGGGGGGAAGAATTAGGACTAATAAAAGGAAACACTTCTTCACGCAACGTGTGATTGGTGTTTGGCATATGCTGCCACAAGAGGTGGTGATGGCCACTAACCTGGATAGCTTTAAAAAGGGCTTGGACAGATTTATGGAGGAGAAGTCGATCAATGGCTACCAATCTTGATCCTCCTTGATCTGAGATTGCAAATGCCTTAACAGTCGAGGTGCTCAGGAGCAGCAGCAGTAGAAGGCCATTGCTTTCACATCCTGCATGTGAGCTCCCAAAGGCAGCTGGTGGGCCACTGCGAGTAGCAGAGAGCTGGACTAGATGGACTCTGGTCTGATCCAGCTGGCTTGTTCTTATGTTCTTAAATCCTGAAGCGTGTAACATTCCTTTTCTGTCCTGAAAAAAACGCCCGCAGCTAATCCAAAATTAGCATGGCCCGCACTGAATATTATTACAAACACAGTCGAATGAGGTTCGGGAGAATGGGGCTGCCAGCGTAATTGGAAGTTTATTTGGACACAGCCGCTTTGACAGCAGTTCATTACCTCCAGAAATTAAAAATAGGGGGGGGGAAAGCCGTCTTCCGTTTTCATGCGAGGCGAACGCTGCGCCCAAAACAAGGAGAACAAGTCTACCGCGGGGAAAGGCACACAACGGAATCAGATTACGACCTACGCTGGAAACATTACAATCGATACACGCAACAAATGCGCACACTTCTGTTATTAAGATAATTAACATAAGCCGAAGCTCATTTGCACAAATAAATGGAGAGACGCCAAGGCACAGCTGGCAGACATAACGGCAGTGAATTCCGTGGTATTTGTATTTTGGAATAGTCAGCGGCAGAAATGAAACCCCCCCCCCCCCCCCGCTTTCAGGCACTAAAATGAGCTTAGAAGGGAGATGGAAGCAGACGGCCTGCTTGGACATTTCTCAACTTCCTTTTGGTTTCAGAGCACCATCGGGTTAGGAAACTAGCTCAGAACAAAAACCAAGTCCAGTGGTCCCTTCTAGGCTAAAAACACGGATTCCAGCATGAGTCTTCATGCATCCAGACCTTGCTTCTTCAGACACTATGAAGAGAAAATCATACTCACAGAACCATAGAGTTGGACCACAGGTGTCAAACTCGCAGCCCTCCAGATGTTCATGAACTACAATTCCCATCAGCCCTTGCCAGTATAGCCAAACCTCACCAAACCTGGGTGATAGCATCAGGAGAGTCTCCCGAAACATCCCTGAAATTTTGGTGCTGCTAGCCCAAAAAATGCACCCTCTGCAGGCCGAAAACGTAAAAACACTGAAAATACAAAAAATCCCACAAACGAACCTGCAGTTTTTGCGCCCCCCACAAGGGGGTGCCCTGGGCAACTGCCCACTTTGCCCAATGGGAGGAACGCCTCTGGCCTGACAAGCTATGTGATACATTACCATGCCTATCTTGCAAGCTTACATGCATTTGCTTCATTTGCAGACTTCTGGCCTAAAGGGATATGGGACTTGGAAGATTTCAGTTCTGCCCACCTGACAGGAAACTAGATGGGCTTCACTGTGCAGAACAGCCTTTGTGCACCGGCTAAATTACCAGTTCCAGAATCTATCAGGCTAAGGGGTTAAGAAACCTCGAAACACCGCTTTGTGTGTGCAATTTCTGCTGTAAGGCCTCATCACAAATGCGGAATGCTTTTACTCCTCGCTCTTGGGCTCAGAACAGCATAGCCCTGTCAGAAGGGACCTTCCAACTTGGAGACCGCATTATTTGTTGGGCATTCCCCTGCCGACAGCATTTTGTCCCGAAACAAATTGGAAACCGAGTATGCTCCAGTTCAAACAGGAAGTGAGGCTGCCCCAGAGAGCTGGGTCTTCACCTCTACTTCCACACGCCCGGACAGATGTCAAGGCATAAGCAAAGAGGAAAAGTTCACCTTATCGAACACAAAGCAAAACTCTACAGAAAATCATCTCTGAGCAGGAGAACTAAGATTTATCTGGAGCAGTTCCAAAGTTCCTGGTTGGCCCTGCAACTGGGAAAAACACACCACGGGGCACCAAGGAGATCCACCAGCCCTGCATTTTATCAAGAACGCCCACAGTCAGAATAAAAGGAATCCCTGCTGAGACTGAAGCCGCGGGTACACACGGCAGCAGCAACTTTTTTTCTGGGGAGTTCAAAGATCCGTTCCTTTAGTAAGAGGATCAGAGCCATAAAGGCGTGCAAGAAAGAGAATGGTCTGAAAAACACTGGCTGGCACAAAGCAGACGTTAAGACTGTAAAGATGCTCTGTATCAAAGGACAGGAGAGCCCACAGAGTGGCAGAGTCTGGATCAAAGTTACTCACCTGCCTGGACGGCCTTGTTTAACATCCGCGTGGTCTGCTTGTGACTGAGAGCAGAGCTCGGTCCTCGGGAACTGCCAGGGGTGGAAACGGAGTCCGAGGAACTGATGGGGCACGTTGGCTAGAACAGAAGAACAGGAACACGCAGGAGACTTCAGGTCAATTTGTCACCATCTGGGGGGGGAATCTTCTCACTCCCTCTCTCCGCACACACTCTGAAAAACCAGTCCCCGTTTCTCCACATCTTGAGAGGCAAGATGCAGCGGAGTCCCATGTGGTGAACCAGATTTGTCTCCCATGTTCCTACACATAAGCGGCAGGCTCTAATACAGGGGTGGGCAATTATTTTTTCCATGGGGCCGCATAAGAAACAGAAAATACTGTGGAGGGCCAGGCCAAAAGGCAGGGGGGTGAGGCGCTTTTGAAAGCCCCGCAGAAGCCGGCAGCCAAGGCAACCGGCTTCTGCGGGGCTTTCAAAGACGCCTTGCTCCCCAGCAAGGCAGGGGGGCGAGGCGCTTTTGAAAGCCCAGCAGAAGCTGGCAGCCAAGGCAACCAGCTTCTGCGAGGCTTTCAAAGGCGCCTTGCTCCCCAGCACGGCAGGGGGGCCAGTCAAGGTCATCCGGCAGGCCGGATGTGGCCCTCGGGCCGTATAATGCCCAGGTCTGCTCTAATACGATGAACCGGGTTTGTTTCCTCTGTTCATACACAGGTAGTCTGCTGGGTGACCTTGAGCCAGTCCCAGTTCTTTCAGAACTCTCCCAGCCCCACCTACCTCGCAAGGGGTCTGTTGTGGAGAGAGGAAGGGAAAGGAGTTTGTAAGCCACTTTGAGACATCTTGCAGTTGCAAAAAAACAGGGCATAAATCCCAATTCTTCTTCTCTTTTTCTTATCTGGAGCCAGACCATGGGTCCACCAAAGTCAGTTATCTCTACTCAGACAAGCAGCCATTCTTGAGGTCTCAGGCAGAGATCTTTTCTACCACCTGCTGCCTGGTCCCTTTTAACTGGAAGTGCCGGGGATGGAACTTGGGCCCTTCTGAGTGCTAAGCGGATGCTCAACCACTGAGCCACAGGTCCCCCCCCCCCCCAAAAAAAAAACCTGTTAGGAGCGATCTTGCAGTCCGTACAGCATCTCCTTGTTTTGCAGCTGGACTTCCACCCTTTGGCCTCAAAACTGCGGTGGATTTACAGTGAAGGGAATTAAGAGAGAAGGTGGTAGACTGTGTGTGGAAACCAACAGGTCATTAATTCCAGAAGAGCTGCAGGGATTTTGTTGTTCCTGCTGAACCCACGGAAGGGCCCCGCTGCAGCTTAAACAGTCGTGTTCTTCTCGGGGAAGGAGCTTTATGCAGCAAAAAACCTGCCTCTACAGAGCCGGCTATCGCAGCAATATATTTGCTCGTCTTTAAAAGTGCCAGAGGTCTCTTGTTCTTGACAGGCAAGAGGGCTCCTTTTTGCCTCTTAAAAATAATTTATGGGCAAGTTCAACAGGGCCCAAACAGAAACCACCTCTGAAAACAAGGGAGCTGATCGGAAGGAAAGCGTTTTTAATCCAGGAATAAAATGAGCTGGGAAAACCTTAGAACCATGGCCATGCTGCAAGGGGCTGATGGGAATTGTAGTCCATAACATCTGGAGTGCCAAAGGTTTGCCACCACTGCCTTAGAACATAAGAACAAGCCAGCTGGATCAGACCAGAGTCCATCTAGTTCAGCTCTCTGCTACTCGCAGTGGCCCACCAGGTGCCTCACATGCAGGAGATGAAAGCAATGGCCTTCTGCTGCTGCTGCTCCCGAGCACCTGGTCTGCTAAGGCATTTGCAATCTCAGATCAAGGAGGATCAAGATTGGTAGCCATTGATCGACTTCTCCTCCATAAATCTGTCCAAGCCCCTTTTAAAGCTATCCAGGTTAGTGGCCATCGCCACCTCCTGTGGCAGCATATTCCAAACACCAATCACATGTTGCGTGAAGAAGTGTTTCCTTTTATTAGTCCTAATTCTTCCCCCCAGCATTTTCAATGAATGCCCCCTGGTTCTAGTATTGTGAGAAAGAGAGAAAAATTTCTCTCTGTCCACATTTTCTACCCCAGGCATAATTTTATAGACCTCAATCATATCCCCCCTCAGCAGCCTCCTCTCCAAACTAAAGAGTGCCAAACGCTGCAGCCTCTCCTCATAAGGAAGGTGCTCCAGTCCCTCAATCATCCTCGTTGCCCTTCTCTGCACTTTTTCTATCTCTTCGATATCCTTTTTGAGATGCGGCGACCTTCAGCTCTACAGAAATAGGAATGGCACGGCTGTTGAAAAAATCTAGTTAGGAAGGACCAGGAAGGAGGTGATGTGGAAGACGGCAGCCTGAGACTCCGGTCTGAGCAATCGGCACTGACTTTGACGGACGGATGGCTTGATTCAGTAGAAGACAGCTGCTTAGGGGGAGGGGCTGTAGCTCAGAGGTGGGGGATCTGCTGGGCCCGCAGAAGATCGCAGGTTTGATCCTCCAGTTGAGAAGGACCAGGCAATAGGTGGTGTGAAAGACCTCTTCCGTTCTACCACCACAAAGTTCGCTGCATTTCATTTTTTTTTTTTAAGTATTAGGGAACACACCCCAGGTTTCTGCCTGCTGTGAAGTCGCTGGCACTCCACTAATAACTTTTAATGCTAGATCAAAGTCACGCAACGAAGCGGCGGAAGAGCAGTGATGTACCCTCATTAGTCTCAGCAAATCCACTGAATGCTAAAGCTCCGCTTTCCCCGTTTCAAGCGCCTTAATTCAATTTGGAGGCAGACAGGCATGCGACCGTTCATGGTATAAGGGAGGGTGGGGGGTGGAAATCAATTACAGCTCTTAAAAATTCAACAGGATATTCACGGGAAGTGCTGACACCTCCATGGAGGACAGACACCATCTCAGCACGCTGTTCAGGAAGACAGGGATCTTTGTTTTGCACACCAGTGCTAATGACAGAATGAGCCGGCTAGCTTTGCTATTGGGGGGAGAGGCATTCACAGAAACATAGAGTTGGAAGAGATCTCAAAGGCCATCCAGTTCAACCCCCTGCCAGGCAGGAAGACACAATCACAGACTTCTGACAGATGACTATCCAGTTTCTGTTTAAAAACCTCCAAAGGAGGAGACTCCACCA